>NC_025695.1:21860153-21900145 GCF_000633955.1 Camelina sativa | reverse complement strand
TTTTTTTTTTTTTTTTTTTTTGCGGAAACTCATGTAGCAAATTAATGCATAATCCATATGAAAAATCCTACTCTCATGGTATGGGGGAAGCCCTAAAATTACTAATAATATATTAAAAAAAAAAAGAGAAGTTACTAATAATCTCCTCATGAGTAAACAAGTCCTAACGTATATAAGCATCTCCCGACCGAAACTACCTCATGTGGTTTGCGTAAAACATTGCAATGTCCTACCAACCACCGTATTCCCTAACCGGAATATCACTGAAACAATTTTCTTTTCAGGGGTTACTTATGAATAAATGGATGATGCGATCAAACAAACAGACATAAGTATGGATGATCAGAATGTATGCAGGGTGTTTCAATACCCTTATGTAGTTGTAGCATAAAGGATGTCAATCCATATAGTGTGTTGCATGCAATCAAGATGTAAACAGTGACTCAAGTTAAGCCAAATATGAAAGTGGTTTTGATAATAACAATCCTAATGACAGAAATGTAAATGCATAAAGTAAAATAATGCTGAATGTAAATTAAACAAGAGCAAGAACTAAACAAATGCAATGAAACAAAACTATAAAGATGCAGAAAGTAAACTAAATGAGACAGAAAGTAAACAGAAAGTAAATAAAAGAACTCGAAGATGCTCGATCAAGCACTCGACCGTGTGTTTGGTCGAGTGGTCTGGTCGAGTTGAGCAATACGAGTAAAAGATGCAATCTTGACAACTTAAAACAGAACATAATGCAATTAAACAAGATATGATGCGGTAATAAACAATCAGATAACAAAGTAGGCTTTGAGAGATGGATTCATGGGCTGGTGTTCAAGTTGTGGCTATCTAAACTGGTTAACAAACCTCAATCAAACATGAGATATCTCTAGACAATGATCTTAAGTAACATCCTAACCAAACCATCATTGGTGAAACCATACTAAACAGGCATTAAGGACCATACCATTACTTGTCAAAAATCACCTTATGCAACCAATCTCTTGGGATAAGCATGATAATCTCCAGTATTAGCTTTATCTAACAACCTAAACATTGGTATGATGCAAGGAAGCTTAAGATCTATTCTTACCCTCTCAGATATAAGAACCACTTAGAGCACATCTAACCCATAAGAGATATATTATCAAACAAGCTTAACCAATCTAAACAACCACAACCCTAAACCAGCCTAATCCATCTCCAGAATCCTAACTCACTACTAAGATGAACAAAACATGATGATGATGAACATAAACCCATAAAATGATAAAACTAGCATGATAAGATATATGAGATGATGAACTACAACTTTATATAAAGAAACTAACTCAGATTATCAATACCCAGAAAGTTATGGGACTTACAAGGTATGAAAATCTGGAGAAAAGTAATAACAAAAGTAGTAAAATGATGCAAAAGCTAAAAACCCAAAAGGGGTAAAGACTAGGTTTTTTTGGTGGCTACATATATTTTTCTGACCTAAAAATGACTTGTCATGGCATGTGGGCGTCCATGGGGTACATTAGATATATATAGGACAAGGGGGAAGCCCTAAAATAGCTAGCTTACAAAATAGAGAGGCGGCTCTATGTGCTCGACCACAAGCATCGAGTGGTCATGGTCGAGTGGTCCATTCCTCTGTTTCCCACTGGTTGAGTCCCTGAGTAGCACACGGTCGAGTTCCTGAATAGTACACGGTCGAGTGTCTCCGAGCGTGATGGTCGAGTGGTCTCCAAACTTTGGTTTCCAGCTTGTTTCAGTTCCTATTTGCTTCACTGGTTGCACTCCACTCCTCTCAAGCTCCATTTCCATGCTCCGTGAGTCCAAATCACCGGTTTAAACAAGAAACAATGCAAATGCAATGCAAATCCTACTCTAATGCACAAACAGACCTTAAACTACAAAAAAGTAACAAAAAAAAGCTAATAAAACATGTAAAAGATGTGAATAAACTATGGTTAAACAAAGTAAAATATATACATATCAACTCCCCCAAACTTCGTCTTTGCTTTCCCTCAAACAAACAAGACATAAGCAGGTGGAGAGGTTTGAAAGTGGGATCTCAGAACCTTAAACATGTTAATAGACTAGCTAGAATCAATGTCCAAGTTACTAGTACTAAGAGGCAAGGTGAATGAGCTATACTTAAAGATTTTAGACAAGCCTTTCACAACCTTAACTGATTCAAGCTTTAGACTTCCACATGCATTCAAATTAGTCATTTCCTTTAACATTCATTAAGCAAGAACATGAATCAGATTATGCAATGGTCAAACTCATTTGGCTTGGTAATAAGGGTTTAGAGACAAAAATGGTCTCTCTTTTGAGTGGGGCTTATCAAATACAAGGGTTCTCTCACAAAAAGTGGATTGAGCTTTAGAAGAAGGCTAAAGGTAAAAACACTTAGACACATACAAGAACAGAACCTTGTCTACCCAAAGGCACCCAAAGTGTTTGTTCCTAACATTCTAACCCCATAATGTCCTAGTTCTACCCTTTAACTTTATCTTTTCTCTTTTGCCTTTTTTCTCTTTTGTTTTTCAGTTTTAGGAGAGATGTCTTACTTGATCTTTCTAGTGGAATATGAGTTTCTTTCTTAACTGCTAAGGCTCTTTTTCTTACTTGTTTCCCAAATCATAAAGCTTTTTACTAGACTCTTCTTTTCTTTCTTTCTTTTCTTTGACCAGAACCTTAATTAAAACTTTTACAATACCCCATCCTTTCACTTAGAGCTTGAATTTACTGAAAAACACTTCCCTCCTAAGGACTTTACCCTTTTCTTTTTCTTTTCCCTCTTTTCTTTTGTTTTTCAAACACACCAAGTCCCAAACCCAGAATTTAAAACCTAGTCCTATCTAGTTTGAAAAATACAAAATAGAACTACATAAGGCTTTATTCTTGTCAGTTTAAACCTAACACTTTCTACTAAGCTCAATCCCAAAATAGGCCTCACAACTCAAGAATAAACATGGCTTGAAAGAAAGGTTGGTTAAGAGTAGGGGAAACTGATTCAATGATGAAATCATCTACTTGGATCAACAAGAGTGATAAAAAAGGGAAAGATGATCCAAATATGTATAAAGTATCCATGAGTTTAAAACAATGCATAAACTGATAATTAAAAGTCAATATTAAGTTCTTATAAGTAGGAAATGACTTCAAATCACAACATGCTTCAATTTAGTCCATAATGCAATATAGGAATTCTAGATTTGGTTCAATCTTATGTTTCTAACCACTCAACTAGCATCTAAATACTATTAACTTGGGCATTGATCCTAGTTTAGTGAATTTAAACAAGTTAACAAGGCTAAACTCATCATTGATCCCTAATGCAGATTATGAAACAATCCTATATGAAACATGCTAACAAGATCCTAATATGCAATGCATACTACATGAACACTCTGTTTTTTAAAGATTTTTCTGAAAATTTTTCAAATTTTTAGGGTTTTTCTATGCCATAAATGAAATGCAAGAACTAATACGATTATGCTAAAAATTTGAAATAAGAAAATAGAGAACAATGTTAAATGCTTGTCTTAAACCCTCCCCAAACTTAAATTACACAGTTCCTTGTGTAATAAAAATTTGAAAGAGAATTCAAGAATTTAAAACAAACAAAATATGCAATTAAATGGTATAAACAATGGATAAGGTGATGGTGGTACCTCATTGGTTGTGGAAGAAGTCATCAACAGCCTCACTCATGCTGCCATATGTGTAGTTTGAGCCTGAGGCTTGAATTTGGCTTGTTGATGGAGAAGGGAGGAACTCGACTATAGCTCCGGACATGCACTCGGTCGAGTGGACATGCACTCGGTCGAGTGGGTTGTGTTGGGTTGAATGGTTGTCCTGCACTCGATCAGGTACTCGAACATTTACTCGACCGAGTGCGTGGTCGAGCAGCTGGTCGAGCATGCATCCGAACCTTCCTCTTTTTATCTGTTTGATCTCCCCTTCCTTCCTGGCCACAAAAAACACTAAAACCAAACCAAAATTCTTTAAATTTAGACTAATATTCACAAGGATACCTTAGGGACTTCCTTGCTAGTGAGCTTGTTTATAGTCACTTAGCTTGACTTTCTCAAACTTCTCAAGCTTGAGGAGCTTCTTTGAGAAACATTGTAAACTTCTCATGTTTCTCTTCCTCTGCCCAGTATTTCTTGACTCTCTGCCCATTGACTGTGAATTCACTACCATCCTTGTTGAGAAGTGTTACTGCTCCAAATGGTAAAACCTCTTTCACTTCAAAAGGACCTCCCCATCTGCTCTTTAACTTTCCTGGGAACAACTTAAGCCTTGAGTTGAAGAGCAAAGCTTGATCTCCAGAAAAGCTTGAAGAGCAAAGCTTGAAGAGCAAAGCTTTGATCTTTTACATGCAAATCCTACTCTAATGCACAAACAGACCTTAAACTACAAGAAAGTAACAAAACAAGCTAATAAAACATGTAAAAGATGTGAATAAACTATGGTGAAACAAGGTAAAATATATACATATCAATCACCACCACCATGATCACTCTTCCGGCCAACTCTAAAACATCTCAACCATCCAGGTGTTTAGACACACCCTTTCCAAAAATAGACAAGTTCTAACTATTCATAGAACTTTCTATTTGTTTGCAACCGCACTTTCCATAAATAGGTAAGCTTTAACTATTCATAAAACTTCCCATTTTTATAACCCGCATATTCTCTTAGCACCGTGACATAACCAATCAAAAAAAAAATCCTTGAGAACTAATCATCTCATCTTTGACCACTGTTCAGGTTATCCATTAAACATTCCCCCATTCCGGCATTTCACATCCCCATTCCAAAAATAGCCAAGTCCCAACTATTCATAGAACTTTTCATTTTTAGAACTTCCTATTTATGGGAACTTTCCTTTTCTGGAACTTCCTATTTATGGAAACTTGCCTTTTCAAGAAACGCATAAACATTCAACCATTACGCATCAAAATTTCATAAGAACTAGTCATCTTATTAAATTCTCAAATGCAACAAACGCTTACACTCCAAACAAAAGAAAAAGCTTAACAAAACCAATCAAACAGAAAGAATCTAAACTCCGGGATTGGTGCGCGACCCTTCCTTCGGCTGCACCCCTACCACGGTCAACTGCTGCAACCTCGGACACTGAGACTTGATATGTCCTACCTCCTTGCAGTAAAAGCACATCTGAATGTTTCCTTGTGTCCCGCTCCTCTTTGGACAGCTTGCCAACCTGTGATTCATGCTTCTGCACCCGTAGCATCCCTGACCACCTTGGTTTGTCACCGCCGTCTCCTCCCTCTTCCTCTTATGCCTTTGCTCCAACTTGCTACTCTTGCTAGGAATGCTCGGTTCCATTGTCTCCCCTATCTGAATGGTAGGTCTAACCACCACAACCTGCTCCCTCAAGTCATCCTCTATCCCGGCTGCCATCTCCACTAGCTCCGCTCTCGTAGCATAGCTCCTCACCCTGCACCGAGTCCTCAAGTCATCCCGCAAAGCCAACAAAAACCTCCGCACCTGAGCCAGCTCTGGCTCCAAAGCCCGGCCTGCATACACCACAAGTTGACTGAACTCCGCGTCTAGCTGCCGTACAGTACGGTTACCCCGAAGAGGATGATACTAGGACTCCATACCACATGCAAATTGACTAACTACTCATAAGCAATTCCATCACACAACATCATGCATCAACCATTAGGAAAATAATTCCATTAATTAAATTCCTAAACCGCTCTAAACCATCCACTTAACCATCCTAGAACCGTAAGGGCTTTGATACCAAATTGAAACAACCCGACCCGTTTTTTTTTTAATAGTAATATATATATATATATATATAATTAAGCATCCTATACTACTTAATTAAACCAACCAAAACACAATACATCAATAAACCAGCAACAACCAATATGCACATTAGAAACATATCAACAATACAAAACCAGTATATCCTCAATACAATAACATTCCTAACCATTCTATCCAAGGTTCAAACATAAACAATGTAACAAAGACCATCAACACACAAACGAGACCCTAGATCATCCTCCTCCTCATCGCCAAGATTCCACGTCACATACCTGCCCACCACAAACAACAATTGAGATGCGTAAGTATTATCACAAATACTTATTGAGGCAATCCTCCCATCTACTGGGCTATACATACAAGTAACTGAGAAACCAATGTTTAACAAATAATAACCAAACCCGACAAACTAGAAAAAGCAATCATCAGCCGCTGTTGACAAAACTTGGTGTCGACCGACATTCCCTTAGTGTCGATCAACACCATCCCTTGGTGTCGACCGACACCTACTTGGTGTCGATCGACACCGACTCTGCAACACATTCTGCACGAAGCCGAAAGTCAAAGAACCGCTTCCTAAATCCTCCAAATCGTCCGGAACTCACCCAAAACTCCTGGAAGCTCAAGGAAACCAACAACCAACCACACAAACACAAGGATACGCCACAAAACACAACAAATCAAGCAAAACAAAGGATTCTCAGACTTAGATAAGCCATGGTCATGCACTCACCTTTTTTGTTTGCAGAAAGTTCTGACCCAATAATGACGAATCCAATCCTTAGAGGCCTTCTCCTTTGTTCCTAACACAAGATCTTCACTCCATAGCAACATATCTCTCAATCCAAGCCAAGAATCCTCCAAAAAGCCTCCAAACTCTCAAGAACACTTTTCTCCCTCTAACTCTCTCTAAATGGCGACAAAACACTTCCCCAAAACCCTTTTCGTCGACCTCCTCCTTAAATACATCGGTTAGGAACTTCAAGTGAACCAACCCGAGCCAAAACGACAATTCAAAACAACCCGATCGAACCAAAATTGATGGTGTCGATCGACACCCACTTCCGAAATCCACAATTTGGTTTGCGGACACCCACTTCAAACCAACATATAATCTCTTTTTTTTTAACTCAAACCAATATATAACTTAGTTTAGTTATAAATCTAAACTCTAATTCTCATTTGTCAACCCAAATCGATATGTAGTAATCTATTTTAATTATAAAATCTAAACTTTAATTTCATTTGTCAACTCAAACCGACATATACTTGGTTAGTTATAAAATCTAAACCCTAAGCCTCCCATTTAATTTATAAACCCAAACCTAAACCATAATTTCTTTTTTCTTTTTAATCCAAACTCACATATCGTATCATTTAATTGTAAAATATAAACTCTATTTATAAACCTAAACCAATATATAATTAGGTAATTCAAAATTTAATAATATATAATTAGTTTTCTTAAAAATATAAAAAATATTAAACTTTTTTTTCATTTATTAAGTGGCATAGTCTAATTGGTTGAAAAAGGAAAATGGTGAACAAAAGAGTTCACCCAAGTACTTTCCTAAAGGGACCTAACTTTGAGAAACGACAATGGCAATGTCCGCTCTTCAAGAGGATTTGTTGGAGGCGAGATACTCTCTAGAGTTCCTGTAAAATCTATAAAAGCAGTAAGATACTAAGATGTGCTTGTTTTTATTTAAGACTTTTATTTCTTTCGTTTCTTTAAAGCTATTGATTGTAAAACGAGATTAATCTCAATAGTCAATCCCTTATTCTGACTTGTTCGTTTAATCTGGTGAGCTGAATTAGTTAGCATTTGTACACTGCAACATGTTGGCATCAGAGCCAGGGCAATGCCCCTTTCATCATATGACAATACAATGCCTGATCTATGTCCCTTTCATCATATGACAATACAATGCCTGATCTATGTCCCTTTCATCATATGACAATACAATGCCTAATCTATGTGTTAAGTATTTTCATTTTGTAATATTCAATTATTATTTTGTATGTCTCACGCCACCGTTATCAGATAACTCAACATGGCCTCTGCTTTCTTGACTTATCCTTTTATATTCCCGATGGATAGTGAAACTGATCAGGGGCGGATCTAGTAAAAAAGGGACACTTTAAATATTCAATCCATTGTTTGGCCCTTCCAACAGCGCAGGGTTAATGTTGGTTTGGGTCAAAATTAGTTATTTTATGTTAACAATAAGATAACGTTATTTACTTTATATGAAATTTTCAGCTTCAGTTATCATCATCAAAATCATTGATAGAAGCTGTCAGTGATATGAAATCGGTAGTCCTTGTCTTTTCATTTAAGTGTCGCTGAAGATTGAATATAATAACCAAGTGTCAATAGTTAATCTGATAAAAACTTTCAGACAAAATCTAGAAATTGCCGAATGACACTTGAAAAAAATTATATAAATTTATCTGGTCTTTGGCATGAAGGTATGGGTTAGCTAAGAGACAGGCCGTCAGTACGGTTCCGAGATCCAACAAGTTAAGCCCATGAAGAGAAGCCTTACCAACGGTCACAAACTCTCTATATCCTTTCTCTTGGAGCCATTTGCGAGTTGATACAAGTGGGAACTAAAGTCAACTAAATATCATATATTTATGTTAAAGAGATGTCACTTTCCCATAAATAATTGTGCATAGAATCTTGTATAGGATATTCTCTTTGAATATTGTATCCATGAAATAAATGAAGTAAGAAAAGAGATTATCTCTTTCTCCATTTAACTCTACAATTCACTCTTCCTACTCTGTTTTTATTGTACTCTGTTTTTACTCTATTTACTCTATGTTCGGTTCTACACTACCTCACAATCTCTCCTTACTCTACTAGTTACCTTTGTCTATCATAAATCTTACATGGTATCAGAGCAGAACGCTCTTTCTCTTAAGATCTCACACCCACCAAACACTTACGCTTAAAACTCTCTCATCTATTCAGCTAAAAATACTCTCTTTCTCTTTATCCGTTGGGCAATAAACTTAACCAACAGTCAGTTTATCATGGATAACACCAAAACTTTGATTTTTTCAGTTACTCTCAAAGGAGAGAACTACTTATTGTGGGCAAGAATCACAAAAACAGCACTATGTGGCCAAGGGCTTTAGTCCCATATCACTACAAGTTAAGCTCCAAAGGATAAAAAAACTGAAGACAGAAGGGATCTTGTTGCTAGTGGAGAAGACAAGTGGTTTCAAGAAGACAAGTGGTTTCAGTTACTCTCAAAGGAGAGAACTACTTATTGTGGGCAAGAATCACAAAAACAGCACTATGTGGCCAAGGGCTTTAGTCCCATATCACTACAAGTTAAGCTCCAAAGGATAAAAAAACTGAAGACAGAAGGGATCTTGTTGCTAGTGGAGAAGACAAGTGGTTTCAAGAAGACCAAGGAGTTCTAGCCATCTGAAACAAGAACTTTTTCAAGTAACTAATTATGAATGAATGTATGCAAACATGCAATCAGAGACATAAGCAGAGATGATCAGAATGTATGCAAGGTGTTTCAATACCCTTATGATGTTGTAGCATAAAGGATGCCAGTCCATAAAGAGTGTGATATGTAAGCAGTCAAGATGTGATCAATGCATTCAAGTCAAGCAAGATATGATTATGATTTGTTTCTAACAACCTAATGACATAAATGAAATGCAGAAGATTAAAGCAACTTAAGATAGTACTAATGCAGAAATTAAGCTACTAAACAAATGCAATAAACTATGATAAGCAAGAGAAAACTACTAACAAATGCAATTAAGAGCAAACTGGAAGAAGCAGAACATAAATAAGGAAGTAAACTAGCGCTCGAGTATGCACTCGGTCGAGTGCATGGTCGAGTGGTGCATAACAGAAGAACAGAAGCAAAACAAAGAACATAGATGCAAGATAAACGATGACAAATGATTAAATATGAAAAGAGTAACAAACAATGAGCAAATAGATCCTAGAGATGGGGTTAATTGGTTGGTATCAAGCTAAGCTTACCCATATTGTTTAACAAACTTCACAAAAGCTATCCCTAGACAATGATCTCAGAAACTTGCTAATCCACTCTCATGGCAATAACAATCAAGTCTAAATACTCCTAGACCTAGTTCTCACTAGCTAAGACATAAATAAACAGGCATTAAGATCCAGATTCATTATTTGTCAAAAACCACCCTAGACAACTAATCTCTTAGGCTAGGCATAGTAATCTCCAGTATTAGCATGATCAAGCATCCTGAACATTGGTATGATGCAAGGAAACCTAAGATCTATCCTTAACTTCTCTAAACAAAGATAGCATAGAACACAACTAACCCATAAAGGATCTATAAACAATCAATCTTAAATAATATAGATAAACATAGCTCTTTACCAACCTATCCCATCTCTAAGATCCTAAGCCACTAATCAGATCTAAAAATCATAATGAAGAACACAAACCCAAAAATTGCTAAAACAGACATGATCAGAAAGATAAGAGAGAGAGATGAACAATATTGAACAAAAAAGTGAAAGCAAATACTCAATAGATTTAAAGTTATGAAGGTTACAAATCTATGAAAATCCTAGAAAAGATAAGAGATGATGCAATAAAGTAAAATCAGCTAAAAATGGCAAAAACTAGGTTATGAGGTGTCTCCAGGGTCTCTAGGGTCTGACTTTTTTTCGGCTACAAGTGCCAGTACACATATATATAGTAAAGAGAGAGAGAAGCTCTAGTTAGCTAGAGGACAAAACAGAGAGTTGGCTGCAAGTGCTCGACCATGTGCTCGGTCGAGTGCATGGTCGAGTGGTGGGTCCGTTAAGTAACTCCAGTCTTCGATCTGGAATGATATTGGTTCAGTAAAACAGGAACAACTCTTGAACGACATCTCCGATTGACTTACGACCACCGGCATTAGAAAGATAACTTGCTTTGCTACAACTTTTATGAAGAAGGCTGAAACTGAATCGCAAAGGAAGATCTTCATTCGAATCAAACTTTGAGGAGCCCGTTATGAATCCGACCGTGTACTCGACCGTGTGCCTAGCTTTACTTTAAACTTGTTATCAGTCAAAAGAGCTACTACTGATTTAAACTGTTATGCAATCTTTGGTCCTAACAATGTACACTTTCCGAATATTGACACAAGTAGAGTGTTTGGACAAGGATTCACAAAAGATGACCTCTATGTGCTTGAGAATTCGAACCTATCTCCATCTTTATCTTCTTGTTTTAGTTCAATTGTAGTTAAATCTAATAGTACTATTTGGCATGCTAGACTAGGACAGCCTCATTTTCGTGCTCTAGAGCTTATGTTACCAAACATGTCTTTTAAAAATGATCAGTGTGAAGCTTGTATTCTTTGTAAACATTGCAAGTCTGTTTTCACTAAGTCTATGACAATTAATGAAAATTGCTTTGAATTGGTTCATTCAGATGTTTGGACATCTCCTTGTTTATCTAGAGAAAATCAAAAATACTTTGTCACTTTTATTGATGAGAAGTCTAAATATATTTGGTTAACATTACTTCCTTCTAAAGATAGAGTTCTTAAGGCATTCACTAATTTTCAAAATTATGTGACTAACCACTATAATGCCAAGATTAAAATTTTGAGATCAGATAATGGTGGGGAGTACACAAGTCATGCATTCAAACAACATCTAGCCAATCATGGAATTATTCATCAAACAAGTTGTCCCTACACACCACAACAAAATGGTGTAGCTGAAAGAAAAAATAGATATCTCATGGAAGTTGCAAGGTCTATGATATTTCACACCAATATCCCAAAACGTTTTTGGGGAGATGTTGTACTGGCTGCATGCTATCTTATCAACAGAACCCCTACTAAAATTCTTCAAGACATCTCGCCATTTGAGGTATTAAACAAAGAAAAACCAATTTTTGATCACTTACGAGTTTTTGGTTATGTGTGTTATGTCTTGAGACCAGGTGAACAACGAGACAAACTGGATGCCAAGAGCACCCAAAAGTATGTTTATCGGCTACTATACAACTCAAAAAGGATATAAGTGATATGACCCTGAAATGAAGCAAGTTCTTGTCTCACCAAATGTTAAGTTTGTGGAATCAAAGGGATACTATGATGAGAAGAATTGGAACAACATCAAGGATCTAGCCACATCTTCATCCGATCGTGCCAACAACCTCCGTATTATTCTTGAGAAGCTTGGTGTTGAGACTACTAGCGAAAGACCAAGTCCACTAGAGCCGACACCACCTGAAACACCTAACCAAGACTACGACAACACTCACCAAACACCTATGGCAGATAACAATCTACAAATCGAAAACACACCACAAATACCAATCGATGATGACGATGGTTTAAATTTGGTTCATGGTGATGAAGACTCCGGTGAAGCTAAAGATGAAGTCTACATGAGACCTCCACCAGGTTTAAAAGACACCATTGGCGCAGGAAAAGTATTCAAACTCAACAAGGCTATCTATGGTTTAAAAAAGTCACCCAGAGCTAGGTATCACAAGCTAAGCACCACCTTGATTTAAAGAGGATTTAGGCAATCAGAAGCCGACCACACTCTCTTCACATTGCCAAGTAACAAAGGTATTGTAGTCATTCTCGTGTATGTTGATGATATCATCATATCCGGGAATGACAAGGTAGGGATCCAAGATACTAAATCCTTCCTCAAATCAGTTTTTGACATCAAAGATCTTGGAGAGTTAAAATACTTTCTTGGGATAGAAGTATATAGGTCTAAGAAGGATTCTTCTTATCACAAAGAAAATATGCACTTGATCTTTTAAGTGAAGCAGGAAAACTTGGATCAAAAGCAGTCTCGACACCACTGGAAGAGGACTACAAAACAAGTCGAAAGGGGGAACTTGATGATGCCCCATTTGAAGATGTCACACGATATCGTCGTTTAGTAGGTAAGCTTATATAGCTCACTATTACACGGCCTGACATTTGATTTGCAGTGAATCAGGCAAGCCAACATATGAACGAACCAACAATGCGCCAGTAGAACATGGTGAAACGGATTCTTAAATACATCAAGGGATCACCGGGACAAGGAATTTGGATGGGACGCAATGAGAGCACTGAAATTTTTTGATATTGTGATGCTGACTACGCTGGAGATCGTGAAGACCGTTGCTGCACAACTGGTTATTGTACATTTCTTGGAGGAAACCTCGTCACATGGAAAAGCAAGAAACAGAAGGTGATATCCCTATCAAGCGCAAGCTGAGTATCGGGCCATGAGAAAACTCACTACCGAACTGATGTGGCTTAAATCTCTTCTCAAAGACCATGGTGTTGAGTCATCAAAGCCAATAACAATGCATTGTGATAATCAAGCTGCCATTCATATTGCCTCTAACTTGGTGTTCCATGAAAGAACAAAGCACATTGAAGTCGACTGTCATAAGGTTCGAGAACAAATTCAACTCGGCATCACACTCCCATGCTACACTGAAAGCTCAGAACAGTTAGCGGATGTTCTCACCAAAGCAGCTAGTCCACAAGTTTGTGAGTATATTCACTCTAAACTTGGACTCATGGATCTCACTCGGCCATGAAATCTCTAGTCATGACACCTACACTCTCTTTCCCTTGTGTATAGTTTTTCCCATGTGGTTTTCTATACGAAGATTTTTAACGAGGTGGGTGTTCGTGACTCCAAGCATAATCGAAGATTCCAATCGATTAAGCTTGAGGGTGAGTATGAAAACACACACCATCATTTTTACATCCGTAAAGGGAACTAAGAGACAGGTCATCCGTACGCTTCAGAGATCCAACAAGTTAAGCCCATGAAGAGAAGCCTTAC
Source organism: Camelina sativa (assembly GCF_000633955.1). Lineage (NCBI taxonomy): Eukaryota > Viridiplantae > Streptophyta > Magnoliopsida > Brassicales > Brassicaceae > Camelina > Camelina sativa. Next base: position 21,886,509 of record NC_025695.1, on the reverse strand, counting down.
CAACGGTCACAAACTCTCTAGATCCTTCCTCTTGGATCCGTTTGCGAGTTGATACAAGTGGGAACCAAAGTCAACTAAATATCACATGTTTATGTTAAGGAGATGTCACTTTCCCATGAGTAATTGTGCGTAGAATCTTGACCGACCCTATGTATATTGTCTATATTTAGCTTGTATCCATGAACTAAATGAAGTAAGAAAAGAGATTATCTCTTTCTCCATTTAACTCTACAATTCACTCTTCCTACTCTGTTTTTATTGTACTCTGTTTTTACTCTATTTACTCTATGTTCGGTTCTACACTACCTCACAGTCTCTCCTTACTCTACTAGTTACCTTTGTCTATCTTAAATCTTACACCTATGTCACCAAAGTGCACTTATCTTTTCGGTCAAGGGTCCTGAGAGAACTCTTGAGTTAAGCGTGATTGAACTGGAGTAGTCTCAAGATGGGTGACCTTCTAGGAAGTGATTGTCGGAACGGAGCGAGTGAGGACAAAACACAGGGAAAGATTATGTGGTGAATTGTAAGGACGGTAAACAAGTCTTTAAAGCCTCTCGGACGTAGAAAACCGATCGTTGGATATGGATGGACTCACGGGCCTAGTGAGAGGACGTGAGGCCCATTAAAGAAAGTTGACCCATGGACTGGGAGTGGACATGGGGCCCACTAAAAGGTGGCGGTCACTTGCTCAGGTTGACCCTGTTCCGATATAGTGATGACATCCACAAATAACATACATCTTCGCTTCTCTTGATCAACGAAGGCTAGATAAACACCAACATCCTCATCATCATTAATAAAACAGTTTTCCAATAATGGTACCACTAGTGGAGTGTAGCTCAATTGTTGCTCATTGTTCCTAACGTTACTTTCAACAAACCCAAGCCTCTTGTATATCCTTGCTTTTAACATCAACAAATTTCTATCACTCTTCTCTATTATACTATACATACGACCTCCACACTTAAAAAATGTATGCTGATTTTCTCGCACATTGTATCCAGCCAAACCAATCCAAATATAAATAAATCATATATATAAAAGTAAGGTTTTAGTCTCTCCTTATTAGTTGATTTTCATTTAATGTTTTCTAATTTTTTTATTTTTTATTTGCTTTCTAATTGCTTTAAACAATATTTAAGACCCAATAAACACAAGACATTTAACTCACACATTAAAATAAAATTATAACTGAAAATAAAATAAATTATGCATTAATCATATTCCACCACTCAATTTTATTCAAACACAATAAATTACTATTGTAACTCCATAATTCTAAATGTAACTTCCATCATTTCTTATCATATAAATAAGCATTCTCTCAATATCTCATTCTCTCATATTGACATTCTTTTACTATCACATTTTCACATTCTCTCATTCTCTTCTACAATACCTCAAATCATGTTTTTTTGTTTTTTTGATTTCTTATTTTGTTGTATGGGTTGTAAAAAACAAATGAAATATCATTGTAAATTTATGCTAAATTTAATTTTAGAGACTACATGATATATATTTTACATTGTTCTTATTTTAAAAGATTCATCTCCATTATCTAATTTGGATTATTATTTTATAAGTAATCATTCTCTCCTCCTCTCCAACCGATATCAAATGTTGTTATATCTCATATGTGTTGTAAGAGTTTGATTATATATTTTAATTTAGAGAGTATTATATATATATATATATATATATATATTTTTTTTTTTTACAATGTTCTATTTTTTAAAGATTTAGCTCAATTATCTAATTTGGATTATCATCTTATAGTAATCATTCTCTCCTCCTCTCCCACCAATATCAAATGTTGTTATATCTCATATGTGTTGTAACTTGTAAGAGTTTGATTCTATATTTTAATTTAGAAAGTATTATATATATTTAACATTGTTTTTAATTTTTATTTTATTTATATAAAAATAAAATATTTCTTTTATATTTCTTGCCTTTCTAATCTATTCATATTTATTTTTTAAATTTGCATAGTTAAATTTAAATTCACATATGTTGGTTTTAACAAAAAAATTAACTTTATTTGAGAATTAGATGTTTCTATTCATTTTTAAACGATCAATGTGTAACATAATATATATAAGCATTTTGTCTTGCAATCACAAGTTCCATTTCCATTGCTTAACTCAATGATTAAACTATAATATATGTTGTATTATTTGTAGGAACAACAACATATTTATTTAATATATTTAAAAGAGCATATGATTAATCGAAATAAACATTTCTCCAAATTTTATAATTCTATCATTGTGAGTGTACTTATTACTTTGAAAAACCTTTACATTGAAGTTCATAAAATCATATAAGAAAACTAAAATACTATGTCACTTCAAATTTGGAAGGAAACACTTGGTATTCCTTTTAAAAAAAGTCAAGACGCATATAAAAATTTATTATTATTTAACTCACTTTAAAGGCATCAAGGGTCATTTAACTCAAAAATAACTTCTATCCAATAATTCCATACATTCCTCCCAAAAATAATATATATATATATATATATATGTGTTCAAGATTATATTTAAATATTACAGAATTTTTTAGTTAGCTAAACTTATTGTTACATATATACAATATATATACATAAGAATTTATATTACTTATTAACACCATAATTCGACCCATTATTTGCTTAACTCAAAATTGGTTTCAAAGCCAACTAAAGAAAAACAGAAACGATCTTATTGATATTAGACCAAAACATGGGCATACAAACATAATCACTTACACAGAAGATAATTATTTTTAAAAATAACTTATTATTGCAACAACAGCGTCTGAAGGGTTTACATAAGCAGTTAATTAGAAAATCTAAAATACAATAGATGTATTGGAAACAATATCAGTCAATGATAAGATTGGATCCTCAAAACCAAAAAACAACATCCTCATAATTCATAAAAAATAAACGCCACAATTGTACACATCTAAACGAAATGGTATAAAGATATAGTGGGTAAATACAAGTGACTGTGAAGCCCATATATGCCTAATTAAAACAAAATAATACAAAAGAGAAAACGAAAAAGACCAAAAAAACAAGAAAGTGCCAACTACACCACAACCCACGCGTTGCGTGGGGAAGCACCTAGTAAGTAATAATACTAGCTTTTTTTGGTTGTACTACATTAATCAGTATTAACAGTTTTACTATTATTACCAGTTCCACCAGTTTTACACAATCGCGATAACTCAAAATCGAATCGAATCTGGGAGCTCATTCAAATCTCTAAAATTCACTGCAATTCAACCATAAAATCCATTTCTTATCATCTAATAGCTCAGTCAACCCATAAACCATGGTAAAACACCCAATTTGCTAAGCATCTCCAACAAAATCCAATCTAAATTTTAAAATTTTAAAACCTAATCCAATTCAACTATTCTTATGTTTGTTGAAGAATGCACCTGCATTATAAAGGAGAGCTTGATAGAACTCAAAATTTTGATGACACGACGATAATAGAGAGCTCCGATGAAGAATCGTCGGCGACGGAATCAACGACGTCGAGTAGAGCAGCAAACTAGCTTTTTTTTTCACATTTTGTTTCCTTTATCTAATTAATTCAAAATCTAAAAATAATGGGGAAAATGAAGAAAATGAATTGAAGGGTAAAATCGGAATATAACATTAACTTAAATGAAATAGGGGTATGTAAAATAGAGAAGAAGATAGGAGATTATATTTTCTACTTGGGGCTTCTGAGATGATTACTCCACTAAAATGAGCATACTTTACTTAATAAAAGATGTTTTTATTTGTAAAAAAATAGACAACTAGAGGGTGTATTTTGGCAAAATGGTATACAACACCCCAATTTTTTTTTAGAAACACGTGTCGAGTCGTTTCACGTTCAACTCGTCCAGGCACCTAAATTATCCCTTGGCGTAGGAGTTCTCGGTTGTGGGTCCTTCAATTTTAGTTAGAGAAAAAATCAGATTTGTATTTACCTTCATACACTTATTTATATTTTATATTTTTAATATATTATAACAATTATTACAATAATCTAAAGCTAAATTATATCCCACCAAAATCATATTTGTATTTACCTTCATACACGTATTTATATTTTTATATTTTTTTAATATATTATAGCAATTATTACAATAATCTTGTGACAACCCGTCCCGCGGATCCCACTAGCCCACCGCTAGCCGCCCCAACGGACCCCAAGCTGGTCCTGCAGGGCATCGATCCTAATCCCTCACTGTGGATATCCAAATCTACCAGTAGGTAATTGGTGCACCAGGCGTTCCTCGAACCATAGTCCCCACCCTTTAACAACCTTCCCACAGGACAAGTTGTCACCAATTGACCTGTAGATCAATTGGTGACAGCTTGTCCTGTGGGAAGGTTGTTAAAGGGTGGGGACTATGGTTCGAGGAACGCCTGGCGCACCAATAACCTACTGGTGGATTTGGATGAATAGTTCCTATCCACAGTGAGGGGTTAGGATCGATGTCCTGCAGGGCCAGCTTGGGATCCGTTGGGGCGGAGGACGGGTTGTCATAAATCTAAAGCTATATTATACCCCACCAAAACTTTTGTCAAATACTCATCATTACAAAATTATTATTGTCAAATTTCTAAAACGTTTCGCAACTTATTACAAAATATTTTACATGCAAATAATTCATCAAAGCAACATATAATGTAGTAACTACGTACAATTTTACTATATGTTTCACCATTAAAATTATGCTCTTAAACCCTAAATTATTTTATTGTTAATATATGTTCTTTATTACCACCTATAAAATGTCTTTTAAACAAATTAAACAAATTTGATGTTTCTAGGCAATCTTATAATTACTAAAATTGTTTTGTGACATAATATTTTTAACCATGAATTTTTTTTTACTCCAAAGATATTTTGGATGAACTAGTGGTGAAAATTATCTACTCTATTACAATGATTTTATGACCAACTCAATCAAAGTTCAATATTATAATCTTGATAGTATATATAAAGCCTTAGATAATTCAGATATACAAAATAGAAACTTTATAAACAATCCAAAACATGATATATGTCATAATCACGTTAAGGATCGATGTCTTATTTACTCCTCAGAAGTATCGCATTGTAATTAAACTACTTAGAACTATGATCTCATCTCAAATATTCTCGAATCGTAAGTTCTCAACTTATTTCTGTCCAAATAAAAAATTCTCATATATTTCTTTATATACTAGGATTTAAACAGTTTAGGAACCAAATTCGATAGAAAACCACGTAAATCAGGTTTGAAACCAATTTTAAAACGATTTACCGTTCCAACTACCAAAATTACAAAATCGCTTCTCAATTACTCGGTCAAGCAGCTCTTGTTTTAGTACCGGAATCATTGACATTATTTAGAAGAGAAAACTCTAGATTTTGACCAAATACATCAACCACCGATTAATCTTCGAAACATATAACACTATTAACTGTAGAATTACTTTTGGAACTTCCATCAGTGTCTCCATCCTCGATTAATTTAGCGTAATTTATATACTTTGATTCTATTTCATTGCATCTAATAACTTCCATTGAAGAACCCGCACGAATAAAAGACCCACAATAGATCGGCAAAATTATATCAAAAAAAAAATCAAAGATTTAAGCTTTTGATATAAACATGTAAATTTTATGTACATATAATATTATTTTCTATATTAGTTTTTCCTATTACGTTTCAAAAATAATAATTATTTTGACATAGCTTATGTAATTTATTTTAGATTTGTTATTCACTATTTCTTGATTAACAATAATATACATGCTTAATGAATTATTATTTTGTTTATACATGTCAAAATCTAATTGAGAAAACACACATCGTACAATCAAAAATATATTAGTTTTATCAATTTTCTTTTTTGATTTAGGAATTATTTTTTAGATATAAATATGTAAATTTTACGTAGATCTAATGTTATTATCTTAAGGGGCATTCTCAAAAAATACCCTTTTTGCATGCCCCTTTTTATAAATACCCCTCTCAAAACTACCCCTCTTGATATACAAAATGACCAAATTACCTTTTTGAGTGATAGCAAAAATGTACAGTCACCAAAATCGAAAAAAAATTCCCGTCAAAAACTATTTTTTTTCCCGCCAAAAAAAAAATTCCGCCAAAATTGAAAAAATTTCCCGCCAAAAAATTTAATATTTATACAAAATCTTTTAAAAACTTTTTAAACACCTTTTAAAAACCTTGTAAAAGCATTTAAAAATATTTACAAGGTTTTTAAAAGGTGTTTAAAATGTTTTTAAAACATTTTTAAAAGGTTTTTTTATAAGGTTTTTATAAGGCATTTACAAAGTTTTTATAAGGTTTTTAAAAGGTTTTTAAAGCCTTGTAATTTTTTTTGGCGGAATTTTTTTTGTCGAAATTTTTTGTCAAATATTTTCATGTAAGGGTAAAATGGTCATTAAAAAATAAAAGAGGGCAAAAATGAAAATAACAAAAAATGGTATTTTTGAAAAGAAGTATATCAAAAAAGTTATTGATTGACTTTAGTTCTGAACCTGCTTGAATGATCTTGGTAGAAAATATTGACTTATCCATCTTCAATGTCTGCCTCTATTTGCGAATTTTTTCTTCTTCGACTCCCATATTACCACCAACTCCTCGCCACACTTGATTTAATAAAACTTTACTGGCTTGAAAACATGTTCTGCATCTTATCCTTCCTTGGTCAACTTCTTATCTCGCCCAACTTCTTCTAAGTCTGTTACTTATGAGGTTCGGTTTAATAACTTCACCCATCTCTTGCCGCTTAGCATAATAATGCTTCTTCTCCGCCGTTCATTAATTTCTTGCACCCTTTTTGTCTATTTATAGACAGTTTCGTCTTCTCCGCGTTATCTTCTTGCATCCTCTTTTGCACTTAATTCTTGGATCACACATTACTTCCTTGATTATACTTGGTTTGACCTTCTCAAGTTGTTTTGCCATTTCGATCGATTTGCGCCGCTCTTTTGCTCTTTTGATATCTTTGAATCTGCCTCATCCTCCTCCATCATTTTTCTCTTCTCCTTCTTGTTGCTTTTTAACTGAATTGGTTGCCCTTTCCTGGTTGAACTCTCTTGAACTTCTCTTGAACTTCTTCTCTTTTTGTCTGATCGCGCTTTGTGGTGACTTACGTGAATCCTCATCAATCGCGTTGAAGCAATGCAAGCTAATTATGCAATTAACTATGCAACCTATAAAACTCAAGCAACAATCAAAGCAAGCATTTTAAACAAGCAAAGGTTAGCAAGCAGTTTTAACAACACAACAACACGGCTAAAGAACATAAGGTACTTTACAAAAGATACGAGGTTCTACAACACTTAGCCGATACTTCAAGGTTTTGGATCCTAGATAACACAACAAAGGTTAAGTCTAGAAACCTACAACACAAGAAAAAAAACTATCCAATCCTTACACACAAATTCAAAAGGAACACTTCCCTTACTCCCAACCATCTACTGGTTCCTGCGCCTAGTACACTCTTCACAAGTGCACACACACGCCCTAGACGGTTCATCAGGTAACGGTTCAGCGGGAGACTCGGTTGAGGTAGAGGCGACAGACAATGAGGTTCCAGCTTGATTCATCGGGTCTTCTTCATCTCGACTAGCTCGGTCTAACGGGTTCTCCCCCGTATGCACAAGTTGGCTTGATGGGTTCAATCCTTCTCGCACAACTCGGTCCGGACAGCTGTGAGTGAAATGCCCACTTCTTCCACACTCGGTACAGATAACATGGTCTGGGATCAACGGACGTTGTGGTCTTGCCCTCCAGCAATGGTTGTTCAAATGACCCGGCATACCACACGAATCACAAGGCCTTGAGTGCCTCACGTACTCCGGGTTTGGACACACCGTATTCTCCGGGGAAAACATACGTCGAAGTGCTGTCCTCCAACAGTTTCTGGTCCAATGTCCAACTCCCTCACACAGATTGCAATAAGGTTGGTTCCTTATGTTGACTTGATTTGGATAAACCACTCTCTTTCGGGCAGTAGCTCTAGTCCTCAGTCGGCCTCTTGGTTGTGTAGTCACAGACTGCGCTTCCTGCTGCTCTCTCAGTTGCATCTCCTTATAGGACGTCCTTGGCCTCTTTGAACTGCTTTCGCCTTCCTCAAACCTTACATGACTTCGGTTTAATCTTCTTAACTCAGACATCCTCTCCCATTCTAAGTCTCTTGGTTCTTCCTCTTGATCAGCTAACACCATCTGCAACGGTATGGCTCGTATAGGACTGTTGTGTCAAGGCACAATTTGGTCCGGTATTACTTGGTCGGGCATTACTCNCCTTACTCCCAACCATCTACTGGTTCCTGGGCCTAGTACACTCTTCACAAGTGCACACACACGCCCTAGCCGGTTCATCAGGTAACGGTTCAGCGGGAGACTCGGTTGAGGTAGAGGCGCCAGCCAATGAGGTTCCAGCTTGATTCATCGGTTCTTCTTCATCTCGAATAGCTCGGTCTAACGGGTTCTCCCCCGTATGCACAAGTTGGCTTGATGGGTTCGATCTTTCTCGCACAACTCGGTATGGACAGCTAGGAGGGAAATGTCCACTTCCCTCACACTCGGTACATATGATATGATCTAGGATCAACGGACGTTGTGGTCTTTCCCTCCAGCAATGGTTGTTCAAATGTCCCGGCATACCACACGAATCACAAGGCCTTGAGTGCTTCACGTACTCCGGGTTCGGACACTGATAGGCAAAGTGCCCTCGCATCCCACAATCCTCACACACCGTATTCTCCATGGAAAACATACGTCGAAGTGTTGTCCTCCAACAGTTTCTGGTCCAATGTCCAACTCCCTCGCACAGATCACAATAAGGTTGATTCCTCATGTGGACTTGGTTTGGATAAACCACTCTCTTCCGGGCAGTAGCTCTAGTCCTCAGCCTGCCTCTTGGTTGCGTAGTCACAGACTGCGCTTCCTGCTGCTCTCTCAGTTGCATCTCCTTATAGGACGTCCTTGGCCTCTTTGAACTGCTTTCTCCTTCCTCAAACCTTACATGACTTCGGTTTAATCTTCTTAACTCAGACATCCTCTCCCATTCTAAGTCTCTTGGTTCTTCCTCTTGATCAGCTAACACCATCTGCAACGGTATGGCTCGTATAGGACTGTTGTGTCAAGGCACAATTTGGTCCGGTATTACTTGGTCGGGCATTACTCGATCTGGTCCGCCTTGGTTTCTCACATCTCGGCTTGAACTAGCCCTTGGTCTCACATCTTCTCTAGGCTCCACACTCGCGACAGCTTCTTGGTCTTGGTCTCTTGGCATTATGTCTTGGTCACTTCTTGATTCCACCACCAAAGTTGGTATCCCCTCGTCATCACTTGACAAAATTTCGATCACCTCCACAAACACTTCCCTTCTCGTCGTCGGCTCCTCCGACTTAGAGTTTCCGTCACCTGGATTCCTTTGTCTCTCGGCCTCCGGTACTATAGGTTCACCCTCAACTCCATCCGCTCTCTCCGGTGAGTGTAACTCGTTCAACCTTCAAAGAATTTCTGCGACCGTCTCTGCTTTTTCCTCCACTGGTTGTCACGTACTGGTACCTCCGATCTCGGGTGTCACTCTGTTCCTACTAGCAGCAACTTCTTCTCCTGGTGAATGCATCTCCGTCAAGAAGTTCAGAATCCTCTCGACTGCCTCCAGGTACTCTCTCATATAGTCCTCTGGATTAACCTCGTCATAATGATCCTCCACAAGTTCTAACAGCAACTTCTGTAACTTATCGGCGAGCTCTACCTCCTCCGTTTCGTCTAGACACTCAGATGGATCGGTCTCAATAGACATACTGTCCCCTTCTCCAATCAATCGCCGATCCACACTCCAAGTGTTTGGATTTATTGGTACATGACTACTCTCTGACTCCATCGACAAATACCCATTGTGATGATTACAACCCTCATGTCTTGGCCCCTCATCTCCTAAACCATCCCTGCAACCTGAATCACCTGAAGACATCTAAAACCCACAAGAAACAAGGTGAGATGCTTAGTCCAGTCTAAGTTTCAACTTAAAACTAGACAAGCAAATAACCGGATAAAATTTGTGTTTTTGCGACACATTTACTCGATAAAATTTTGAAATGCACAAGTGCTCGCGGGTTCAAAAACACCGCTCTGATACCACCGTTGTAACGCCCCCGAACCGTTCTATGACCACGCAGGCCATCGGACTGCCACGAAATGCCACCATGGAAACTGTACCAAGGTGATCCAGTCGAGGGACGGAAGCTGCAGACTTCCCAACCGGTCCTCCCTAGCACAATTCCACCCGCAACCGAGATTACTTAGGCTTTGCAACCCTTGCGGCCTGGTGCGTTGTGTTGACCCGGACAAGGCCGAGTACCATTTGCAACTTGCCATGCTTTCCCCGAAAACCGAATACATTACTTCAATAGTTTATTACATTGAAAATAAATCATTAAAACAATATATAAAGATAGTCGGATAACTTGTCATCAATCGCTTATGAAAATATAGGGTTTTACAAAGAACACAATAAAACCCTATCCGGTATCCTAATGTTTGCTCCAGCTCTAGACTCACTTTGGCTTCCTGCAAAACAAAATAATATCATGAGTAACCTAAGATTACTCAGTGAGCCTGGGCACCCCTTTCTCCTAAACAGGATTCTACTTCCCAACCCGACTACCCCAGCAAGCAAATAAACAAGCAAGGCAAACTAGCAAGCAAGTGATCAAAGCAACGCAACAGAAACAAAGCGGAAGCAACAATAATAAACAAGCGAGAGAAGTTAGAACGACACGACCCTACTCGGACGAACTATACTCGCTAGACACAGAGAAAGTTGACTAGAGGTACAAGGACTGCTTATATGCATGCTCACTTGGACACAATAGACTCTTAACTCTTACACGACTCGCAAGGACGACTAGAATAAAACAAGGGACGCTTGAAATACCCTAGACTCCTTCACCTATGGGCCCTCGATAATTTGTTCCATTCCACAACACTTCCCATGCTGAAACCACAAAGATAACCAGCATGAGCCCCAAAGGTTACATCGTCATGTAACGGTCACGCTAGTAGCTAGCTAGCCGTGACATTGTCCCGCGCGAGTGGTCATCGGGAACTCTCGCGAGACAGAACCGTATTTGGAACAGAAGATCGACACTATATTCTAGCTAGGACTCGAGAAACAAATTCAAGAGATTTTGCTAAAATAAACCAACCAATCAAGCAAGAAAAATCAAGCAACACAAACAAGAAATTCAAGCAAGAAAACATGCAATAATCAACAAGCAATAGAATAACAATTCATGCGACTTAGATTGTTTTACAAGCATGCAATCCATTTAACTACTTAATCATATTAATGCAACAAGTTCGATTACGAATGCAATCCATTTTAAGCGATTTAACCCATTTAAATCCTTTAAGTCTAATTAAGCATGCAAGCTAACCTCATCCAATTTTACGCAATAAAAATTGCTAACAAACTTCCCAATTTAATCATACATGCAACCGGTTTCAAGCAAGAGATATTGCTAGTAAATTCGCTAAGTCTCAACATGCATGCAATCCTCTTAACCAACTTTTAAGTGTTCCAATTTTACTTAAAATGCATCCAAATTTATCTTGCATGGTGATTCTTAATTCAAATTCGATGTTCCCTTAACATGAATCTAGCATGAATCCTACCATATTTCGCATGCACCAAATTAAACCAATTCTAACATGAATCTAGTCTAAATGCATCACGCAAAGGTCACTCGCAAAGATCTAAAGATCCATGCTTTGTCCCGCACACAAAACCACAGAACTCACTTTGGGGCAACGGATGATGGATGGACTTCACTGCACCGCGGATCAGACAATCTTCTCCTTCGCGTTAAACGGCTTCCCGCTCTTCGACCGCTTTCGTCCGCAACCACCGTCTCTTCTCGGCTTGTCCTCGACACAAACACCGTCTCCTTCTCGACTTGATTTTGACACCGACACCGTCTCCTTCTCGATGATCTCTCCTTTGTTTTTCTCTCGGCGCAAGCAATATCTCTCGATGATCTCTCTCTCTCTCTCTCTCAGCTTTGAGAGAACAAAGCTTGAGTGTTTTAGTGTTTGGGAGGAATGAGAGAAAATGAGAGAAAAACCACAAATGAAATCGCAGGCCCTCTATTTATAGGCTCAACTTCTCCTTCATCTTCCTTAGTGCGTTTTGACAAGTGGTGCTCTCTTTGTTTGCATGTGGCGCGTGGATTACACCGCCCAATCCCCTCGCGACCTTCCATTTATAACACCAAAATTCTTTTTGCATGTGTGCATGTAATCTGATTGGTCAGTTTTACAAAGGCACACGATTTCTTGCTTTCTCCGGCAAAACTCGTCCCTTCGTCCGACGCTCTCGACAGTTCTCGACATTTCTCGGTCTCGCTCAGACACCATCGGCTCTCTCGGCAATACTCGGACAGTTCTCTCGGCTCCTCGGGTACTATTGGCTTAATACGTCTCGGTCGACTCGGGCAGTACGTCTAAGACAACTCGGCCATCTCTCGGTCCGCTCAAATTTTCTTGAATTCCCTTCGGCATTCGTCTGGTACGTCCGGTGCACGTACGTCCGGTACGGTACATGGTACATGGTACCACCGGCCATCTCTCGATCTGTCCAGAATTTATCGGACATTCCTTCCGTAATTCTTCTACCTTCCTTCCTTGCCTTCCCTTTATGTCCTTTCCACTCCTTTGGCCAGGGGTTTTTATTTTGAATTTTACCCTTTGGTGAGGGTCATTACAGTGAAAGTCCTAGTGATGGTGATAGTGATAGTGAGAGTGATAGTGAAGTAGGACTATCCGGAAATGGTCGCATCGGTGAACGCTGGTCGGGCCGATGGACAAGGATGGACCGATTAGACCATGGGCTGATGGGTGGCCCGGGAACTCGGAACTCTTGCAAATATTTAAGCCAACTCAAGGGAAGGAAACCCGAGAGAAATGGAAACTCGCGGAAAAAGGCAATATTGGTCGATAGGGCTTATCGTTTTGGGGCAAATCAAGGCGGTTTAGTCGACCCTATTTAAAGGATAGAACCCCTAGATAAATTCTCTAGTTTTCGCATAAAACCTTTTTAGCCGCCGCAAGAGAAAGAGAGAAGGGTTTCCATCGAGCTTGGCCGAGAATTCCTAAGTCTAGATCGAGAGAAGAACGGTAAGTCTTTCTCCACCTTGATCTGTCGATAGTATATGGTTCATACATCGATGGTTAACGATGTAGATCTGTCCGTGTAGAGGCGGGGATCCTAATTGGTCATAGGGATTGAGAGATTAGCACCGTAGGTCAAAACCGAAGGTGAGTGCGTGACTGTGGCCGAGTTCCATGGTTGATTCTCTTGACTTGTGGTTTATTTAATCTCGTTAATTGCTTGTCTTAGTTAATGGTTAATGTGTTCTATTGCTATATGAATGGTGGTTGGTCTAAACGACTTGGACAACTAACCTATGTGAATTGTTTGACTTGCATGACTTGATTGGAATATACCCTGTGTTGGTTTGAGATTATTGAACTGAGCCTAGTGAGACAGGATGACCGCTCGACTAAGCAAACTTGTTTGCTTACGCCTCCTTTATATGGACGCAGGAAAAGAAAGGTCCGGTGAGCAGGACATTAGTGGCTGACCAGCTCGTGTGACGGAGGCAAGGGAGGAAAAGGATGGTGGCTTTGGGTAGTTTTAATTATGGCTTTTATTTCTAAGGATTGTATTGGTACCAGGCATGATGGTAAGAATGGTTGTTAAGGATAATCTGAATTTCTAAGTTAATGAATGCGTATTTTTAAGTTATTGAACCTGTTATACTTTTCTGTTGTTGCATATTGTTAAACGAACGAGTAGAAATCGCATAGGCCCTAAGAAAATTTTTATCGGCCTGTACAGCCGTGTACGGGTTTTTAGGATCGGGATCTGACAGATTACCTGGAAGTGGTGGAAGAATGGTCCAAGGATGAGGAGGGTATACCAACCCTCATTGTCAAATCAAAAAGGAGACCAAGGGAAGCGGCTAGAGAAGAGGCTCAACCTGAACCGGTAGCAGTACCAGTGTCAAGCTGTAATGAGCCAGTGTCTAACCCAATGCCATGGGCAAGACAAGTCGGTAGTGAGCAGAGTGTAAAGGCTCAAGAGATCGAGAACCAAAGAGATGCGGCAAGGAGGATGGGTCAATGGGATCCAATGCTGCTAGAGGTGGAGATCAACAACGAGTCCATGATGAGGCGGTTGAGTTTGGGTGAGATGAAGCCGATGAACGAACATCAGGATTAGGCTGAGGCGGAATCCGAGAATGTTCATGTACCAATGGCTGAAACTGAACCAAGGGTGGGTCAAGAACAAGTGGTGGAAAACCTGAACGCGGAAAGTGGTACAAGAGGAGTCGGGGGTGAACCCGAAGAAGACCAGGATATGATCACTAAACGTGAAGTGGATGAGGCTGATGGTGAGCAAAGAGGGAACCAAGAAATGGTACCTGACCAAGAATCAAGGGGTGAGATAGTGGAAGGAATGGTCCAAGAGCTCAAGGACTCCATGATGGAGTTGGTTGAGAAGTTAGCCGAGGAGGGTCATCTGAGAAAGGAAGTAGTTCGACTGGAACATGGACAGCCGAGTGAGAAGCGGACCAGGCTTATGAGTGATATCATCGGACCCGTGGAACGTGAGGAAATACGAACACGGAGGGGAATGGTAAGAACCCGTTCACAAGCCAGGAAGCGAGTAACTAACCCTTCCCGAGTGCAAATAAGAAACTCAGTCCATTGTGCGGCATGTGGTGAGAGTGGTCACCGAGCTTGCTATTGCTGGAGAGCCGCCTTGTGCACTCCAGGACCGGGAGATGTGGTGGTGTGTTGTGAGTGTGGTGCATTTGGGCACCAACTACAAAACTGTCCGACAAGACCCGTGAGGACGGATGAAGGTGGACCAAGTGGAAGTGAAGCTCCAGAGCCTGTGACCTCGACCTCTGTAAACCCGCCTGCTGAACCAAGTGTTGACCAGCCGCCTGAACGATGCGAGTGCTACTGTAGGATGTGTAAGTTCTTGAGAGAACCCTAGGCACCTGTTAGCCATGTTATAGGGTATCATGTAAACCTGTGGGGGAAGGTTAGAACTTATTTTCTTTTAGAATTCTAGGACGAATTCTTTTAAGGGGGTAGAATATAATGACCCGTATCACAGAGTACGTACCGGACACGAAGAACGTGTACGAAAGAAGTGGAGATATCTCGGAAATACAAAGAAAATAAAATTTCCGAGAACGACCTAAGTAACTTGTGCCTAAAGTTACCAAGTCGCAGAAGGGTCCAAGGCCGAAGAACGGACGTGAATCGTTGGAACATCCGGTTCGTTGGACGATGGATGATCAAGGACGATGGTGAAAGGACCAAAGGAAGGAAAAGGAAAGTAATGGCCATGGAAAAATGGTACAAAGGACGCAAAACGGACCATGGGAACAAAATGGCCACGTACCAACCGAACGGTTAAGGTACCGCGGAACTATAGACGGATCGTACGCATGGTACGAAAGGTTCAGAGATGGACGAGACAATGGAATGTCACGGAAAAGAGGTCCAGAGAAAGACGAGGAAGACCGATGTCATGGTCAGGAGGACCGGGACTACCGAGGAAATAGACTCGCGGACGAATGGGTCATTTTTGCGGACAAGAGCGGGAGCTTGGGACGCAAGAGAGATGCGGGAAGGATGAGGAAGTGGAAGAGTCTCTGCATGGGAGTGAGACGCCACATGTCGCTGGATTAAGCCTCCTTTACCAGCGAGTAAAATACACTCGCGAGTGGGGGAGAGTACATGCAAAAAATGTGACACTTGTCACTTGATTTTTGCCATTTGCCAAGCTGAAGAAGTCGAGTGTGGGGCTATAAATACACCCCTTGACTTCTCATTTTCGACCAAAACCCTCTCAAACAACCAAACTCTGCCCAAATTTTTCTCTCAACTCTCTTAAAGAAGAAATCTCTTGATTTCGAACAAAGAGGAAGAAGAAGAGGAGATCTCGTCGGTGGGAGAAGCTAAAGATCAAGGGGAGGTGCTGTCAGATCGGCGTGGTGTGGTGAAGCTCAAGTCAGCCAAAGGTCTTCAAAGCCAAGGTGAGTTGTGGATTTTTCTTATGGGAGGTGCATTAGCTCTCTAGCTCTTGCATCAGCCCTTGTGTATTGCATTTGTTTCTTGTTGCATGTAGATCTAGAAGATTGCATATAGTCAAGAGGGATTCAAGGGGGTTTTAAGCATTCTTGGGGGAGAAAGGCTTTTTCTTAGACTAGATGCAAGTATGAAACGCCTTGCATGCTAGATCTAAGGTTTTAAAACCATTTGGAGGGTTGGAAATTTTTTTAGAAAACAAAATCTCATGCAAGTGTGAAATGCCTTGCATGATTGATTTTGGGTGTTTTGAGATTTTTCTAAGGGATTGGTAAAATATTTAAAAAAAAAATCACTTGCAAGTGTGAAATGTCTTGCATATTTGAGTTTAGAATTTTCTCTGTCATGGGGATCGATGGAAAATTAGTAAGAATTGTTCTTACTTAAAAATTTAGTGAATTGGGGGTGTATCACGCATATTAAAAAAAATATTTAATTTTGCATGATGGGAGATCAGTCTAGATGAGGGGATATTGTTTTTGGTGAGTCCATACGAGAATCTCCAGGATGGAAAGAGCCGTATCAGGACCCAAAAATTTAAAAGAATAAGTTTAACCTCTAAGTTGTAATTAGGGGTTGTTGGTGAGGCCATGCGAGGATAAATTTAACCAAGGAAATTTAACCTCATGGTGTTGATGGGAGATCAGACCATTGGAGTGTTATTCTCTTAAGTCATGCGAGAATCTTCTGGACGGAAGGAGCCGCATGCATGTGAAAAATATGGGGTAAAGATGCATGCAAAATTTATAAATAAAAATTTAACTTGAGGTTAAAACTTTTGGGGTTGGGAGCATATAGGATACATGCATGATTAGAATTTTCTTAAGTTGCATGATTGTTTTCTTGTTGCTTAAGCTTTGTGTGTGGTGATTGATTGTTGCTTGCGTGTGACGCTTGCATGTTTTGCGTGTGGTATGGTTGTACTTAATTCCTTGAGTCTTGAGTCCTAGAGTTAAGTGTTGTCCTAGCTAGTTCGCGAGTTAAACGTCTCGGTTATTAGCTAGAGGTCGATCTTTGTTCCCGACATGTGTTGTGAATGTCCGGTGAGCTAATCCAGAGGGATCTCATGGCAGGACAAATTCGGTGTCTAGCTAGCTACTAGCCCGAACCGTATGACGATGCGGTATGGTGTGCCCAGTTGTTTACTTGGGGGTAACAACGCGGAGGATTTTGGTGTGTCCGGCTGGTTGCCTTTGTGGTATAAACGTGGAAGAGTGTTGGGTCGGGACAGAGGATCGATGGGCCCTAGGATGAGTTTTCCGTAGGTTTGGTGGTGGTTCCCTAGGTTGATTGTTATCTCCCTGGGTTAAGTCTGGTAGTGTCGGTCACGGCGTGGATGCCTGACTGTGTGATGACTAGGGTGGTCAAGTTATCTTGATGCACCGCTAGCATTTTCCACCTTGGCAATGATTGCGGGTGAAGTGGCGTGGAGGCCAAGTTAGTGACAAGGGTTAGACGAGTCATGTCTTGTTTATTTCTTGCTTGATAGTGTGTGTTTGTTTGCCTGCTTGTTTGCGCTTCCGCATTGCGTGCTTTGATTGTGGGGTTGCTAGGGTAGTTGGATGGGTTGAGATAGCATGTTAGAGGGGGATAGCATGTTAGAGGGTTGCCCAACTCATTGAGTAATCATAGATTACTCACCCTTCTCTACAATTGTTTTTCTTGCACGGAAATTAAGTGGGTAGAGTCGAGTTAAGGGTATCGGATAGAATGTTTCCATGTTGTGTTGCAAAAATCCGTGTTTTCTTGTTTATTGTTTTCGCATGGATCCAACTGTTTTTCTTTGTGTTACGATGATTTGTAAACATTATATAATATAATAAATCGACTTATTTTCTTATATATTTTCGGACAAGTGGAGCCGGTACGGTCTAGTCCGGGCCAGCACAACGCCGCGTACGTACCGAGGGTTGAAAAACCTAAGGGAAGTACGTAGCGGATAGATGGCTGTCGGTGGACTGGCTGGGGAACCTAATTCGTTGGTGGAACTTCGGGCGGATCGCAAGCAGTTGTTTGATTGTGATGACCTCCGGGCCGGTCCGCGGTTAGTCCGGCCGGGTGGACGGATCGGGGGCGTTACAGAGGTCCTCAAAATATTTTGAAGCAATATTCTCCACACCCGCTGGAGACTCATCCAAAACATTATCAGGACTAAATAAGCCAACAATTTTATTCCTCACCCGCCGTTGTTTAGTAGAGGCTTGGAAATTTTTTGTATTTTTGTCCCTAACCCTAAGCCAAAATTTTCTACTTTTCTGCTGCCAATATATTTCCTCATCATGATATGCCTCTTTTAATTTCCTCTCTATACTTCGAATTTCCACTTGGGGAAACGAATCATCCATCTTCGCTTCCTGTAAAGCCGCCTTCAAAGAAGAAATGAGTGAAGGGCCAATACTAACCTTATTCTTCCGCCACCAAGAAATTAAATTTCTGCAATTCTTAATCCTATCCACAAATACTGGTACCCGAAATTTTTTTGTACGGTTCCATCCCGACTCTATCGCCCCTAACAAACCATCTTTCCCAACCCATCGCTTGTCAAAACAAAATTACTTATTGCATCTCATAACAGATTTTAGGCAAGTCGCTAAGATTGGGGAGTGATCAGAGCCAATCTTTTCCAAATAATCAACTTTTGTTTGAGGAAAAAAAACAATGCCAATCCTCATTGCCTAAAGCACGATCTAAACGACATTGAACCACCTGATTATTATGGCAATTACCTCTCCAAGATAACTGCTCACCATTGCATGGGAATTCTAACATACCACAATGTCGAATCATTGAAGCAAAAGGCACAAAAGAAGAGGCTGGTCGCAAAGCCCCACCCTTCTTCTCATGATTTCCAACAAGTTCATTAAAATAACCAATCATAAACCAAGAATCAATTTGGAAAGACCCAATATCCATTAACTTATCCCAAATTTTTTCTCGATTTTGAGGAATAGGATCACCATATACAAACGATAAAAAAACCAATTGGTGCCCAAAAAGCTTGTGCATCAATAATACGGTCACTAGCAAATAAAATTGAAAGTTTTATTTCATCTATGAAAAATAAAACTAAACTGCCACTAGACTTACGGGGTTCAACAGTATACAACTTATTATAACCAAACTTATTTTGAAATTTTTGTAAATAAGAAAAACATTTTTTGTTTCTGATAAAAATAAAATGTCTAGTCGATGTTTTTTTCCACAAATCTCCAAAATATTCCTATGTCAGGTCAGCCCCTATGCCCTAACAGTTTCAACTCAAAATCTTCACGTTTGAGCGGGCGGTTTTGGGAGAGCCCCCATCCCTTTCTTAACTTGATGACCACCACCACTTGGAGTAAACCTTTTATCATTATGATCTAGTTTTCTTTGTATTCAATTATCATTATGCACACAACATGGTCACATCTAGTTATACATTATATATAAACTAAAATATAATGAATCTACTTTGGAAATATAAGTTTTTCTCTAGATCATATTAAAATTCTATGTACACTTTTCCACTTTTAGATTTTAATTAGATATTCCTATATATACAAATATAATACAAGAAAGGTAAGTTCTCACTACAGTTAATCACCAAAATATATATTTTTAAAAAATGCCATTTAATTTTACAACAAGCTCTATTAACCTACATGTTTAGAATTGAATTTGAACAAAGGAAAGATGATGGCCCATTAAGCCTAAATGTTGCCTCCAACAAGTTAGAAGACACTAACCAGAAGCGTCTATCCAGATCTCGTTTGCGATCAGTCTAGCAAAAGCCAAAATTGCAAGCAATCACTTTAATTCTCTGTTGTTTTCTGAGCATGATCCGACTTTGAACAGACAGTTTCAACAATGGCTATGTCCGATCTTCCAAAAGATTTGTGGGAGGAGATACTCTGTAGGGTTCCAGTAATATCTATAGGAGCAGTGCGGTCTACTTTTNTTTTTTTTTTTTTTTTTTTGATAACGAGTGCGATCTACTTGCAAAACGTGGAACACTTTATTCTACGATCAGAGTTTTACGAAGAAGCTATTTGGTAAAACAATAGCAACGAAGGACAATGCGTGTCAGGTGGTGTTGATGATGGATTTAAAGGTTTATTTAAGCAGCGTCAATCTCCATGAAATTCACAAATTAAGACGATCGAAGACGACAACAACGTTAAATCATGTATCATGTGTAAAGCTAAACTCACTAGCCTAAACGATGACGTAGGTTATCAAGTTGATAGTATATCCACTATCTTTCACTGTGACGGTTTATTGTTATGCATCACTAACGTTGACAAGATGAACATTAGGCTTGTGGTTTGGAACCCTTATTTAGGGCAAACAAGGTTGATCAAACCCAGAAAAACTTACCAGTTATTGGACAGGTATGCTCTGGGATACGAGGAGAAGAAGAGCAACTCGCTTCGTACCCAGTAGATCTTGAGATTCAATACTAAAGATGTTTGGAACCACCGAATCTATGAGTTTGAAATCTACAATTTTAACTCTGATTCGTGGAAGGTTTTTAGTTTCAATCCAGACTGGTTTGCTAGAGAAAAATATATAGAAGGAAGAGGATCAAAAGATCTCTCAAATTTCTTGATCTGTTTTGATTTTACAACAGAAAGATTTGGACCGCGTCTTGGTCTGCCGTTTCACTCTTTCTCTGACGATACTGTGATTATCTCTAGTGTTAGAGAAGAGCAGCTTGCAGTGTTAGAGAAGAGGAGGTTCCGTTCAGGGATGATAGAGATTTGGGTTACGTCTAAGATTGAGCCTCAACAAGTATCGTGGAACAAGTTGTTTTTAGCGGTTAATATGGAACCACTCACTCTTTCTACGTTTGACAGTGCGAGTTTCTTCATTGATGAGAAGAAAAACGTAGTTGTGGTTTTCGATAGAGATACTTATAACCTCAAACCCAACCTAGCTTACATCATTTTCAATGATGGATACATCAAAGAAGTGGATCTTAGAGAACCTAGAGATAACAAGTACCCCACTCGTGTGCTCATATGTTCCAAGTTTAGTGCAAGTTAAGAAAGTTTCACGAGTAACGCAGCAGCATCATTACGTCTTGTTGGCAAAGCATCAGCGGATTAACTTCGGTTTTGGGTATTTTGGGGTTTTTATTTTGTTTTTATGCATCGTCTTGAGTTTTTTATGGTCTAGATAGACGACTATTCTTGGGGTTCGAGGTCTATCCACGGACGTTTCGTCTTTCTTTCTATTTTGTTTTGCTCGTTGGAGAGATCTTGTCTGTTTAAGGCTTTCACATGCCCTTCATTGTTAAACAGCTTTTGGTTTGTTAAAAAAAAAAAAAATCGCGTGCCTCCTTGTATTCAGTTTTTAAGTAATGTTTTGATAAAGGTTCTGACCAGATCATGATTCTGATTTCATTACTTATCATTATGTTGCCGGTGGATAGCAAATCAAAATACTGTGTGTAATTTTGTTTATATAAGTGCATATATCTTGGACTTAACTGAAAAGAGAGGAGTAGGGTGATGAAAACGATTTTGATGTTTACTACAGAAACAAGTCAACAACGTAAGTAGACTAAATACATAGGCATCAGCTGGCAATATTTTCAGAAATCCAAATTATTTGTCGCATTATATATGAATCACTAGTCCTCTTGTTTCCTTAAATCTCGACTGGTTTAGTGTATAGTCATCATCTTCTTGTTTCCTTACGACTGGTTTTGTGTTAAACCTAGTTATGTTGGTTAGCTCCGCCCTCCCTCTTCTTCCCTTTCCTTTTGCTCTTCCTGTTATTCTCTCCCCCTTTGCGTCCTGCAGTTTGCACTAAACTTGGGAAATAAGAGCACATACATGGGTAACAAATTCTTTTTCCTCCAACTCCAAGATTCATTTTTTTCAAGTATCCATTCTCTCCAATGATGTAAGAAGTAGCTGTTTCGTTGTCTCCGAAAACTACCCGAGTTTCTTCGCCTCGTCAATGAAGAAACTGCAATCTTCATCAAACAGAAGTTCATCACCAAAGGACGGCCCAATAATATAAACTAAGAAAGGGATCCACGACACGGCATTAGGCTCTATCTTAGTAGTAATCCAAATCTCTAACTCTACCGTAGATGTATCAACAATTTGATACAACACAGCGAGTTTCTCTTCTTTGACACAAGACAAAATTCCACAATCATCATCAATATTCTGAGACGGCAGAGACAGAAGCTGTCCAAATCTCTCTGTCGTAAAATCAAAACAGATTAAAAAATCTCTCTCTTCATCTAAATCAGAATCTTTCACAACTAGATTTTTCATAATCCAAAAGTAAGTATTTCCATTTAACGTTGTGCCAGGGGAAAACAATAAACTATCCCGGTTGGTAATGATATTTAATACCCTCCATGAGTCAGACTTAATATCGTAAATTTCATTGTAGTTCTGGGAAAACCTCAATATCTTGTGATTCTTGTTGTTGTCGCAGCCAAGAGCATACCTGGTTTCGTCTGTTGTGTTTTTGGTTTTTATCCATCTGTTTTGTCCTAAATACGGGTTCCAAACCATGACCCTTGACTTGTCTCTTGTGACGCATAACAATAAGCCATCACAATGACATACTAGAGATATCTCAACGCGGTTATCATGTAAAATACCAATCTCCTTTATTGACTGGTCAACCGATTCTTCACCGTCTTCGTTGAGGATTCCATGGAGATTGAACCTCCTTGAACAAAGCCAAAAATCCTTCACTATGAACCCTAGAAACTGATGCTTTGGTTCTATATTACATAGAATCCGATCTTTAGATAAAGCATTCCATCCTTTGCAAGTTGATCTCAGTGTTCCCAGAGAAGTTTTGGGAACCCTAGACAATATCTCCTCTACCAAATCCTGTGTAAGATCAGACATCATTTTCATTGTTTTCAAGTGCGTAGGAGAAATTAGGGGTTTTTTTTTTAACTTTCAACCTTACACCCTCTTTTTTATGATTGATATTTGCTTTTTTTTTTTTGTAGTTATAAGGAAAAAACACTTCTTACCCTATTGCCCACAAAGTGCCTTTTCTTATATAAATAACTTTCGGTAAGATAATATATATTTTTTTCTTTTTGACTACAAAAGAATTAGCTCAAACGAGCTAATTGGTGGAAAAATTGTTTACATACATAACATTGTGCGGAGATGTACGCGTTTGGCGTGCCAACGAATCTGCACGATTAAATATGCAAAGATTTCTAATCCTTGTGAACTATTAAATATAATTGCAAAAATTTTCTTTACTAAACTAGTCTAATGGAAACTTCCGCATATGAAATGCTTTGCACTACCTTTCTCATATCACACAACCACATTAAAAAAGCAAAAAAAAAAGTAACAAACTAACAATTGTTTCCACTTTACAAAATCTCTTGACATTTCCGAGGCCAGTAACTCTCCTGGTGTATGGCAGCTTTTAAAAGAAGTGCACTTCGGCCCTGTTCATTTTTAAGTTGCTGGATTAGCGACTGCGACAGAAACAATAAACACAAATGGAATCGTAATTGTCGCTGCCATTGTGAAAAGAGCCGCCGAGAGTTGTCGTACTGTTGAAATAACCTGTCACAGCGCTCGCTAGAAATTCCGACGACTCTTCTTTCACCCCAACAACACTTTTTCTTAAAAAGAAATATCTGCATCGTTATCTTGCTTTTCCGTTGTCGTTTTACTTTTTAATTGCTATCCTCAATGTCGTTTTGGTCGTCGCAATCACTCATATAGCGACTTTAAAAAGAACAGGGCCTTCGTGGTTTTCTGGTTCGTAGACGTATTGCTTTCAAATTTGTAAACATTAATGGCCCAACATCAAAGTTTGTTTGTAGTCCACGGTTAAGTTCCTTTGTTTCGGTTGTCGAAACTTGTTTTATTATTAGTTACTAGATTTATAACCGCCGGTTGCACGAAACTGTAAACTTTTCTGTTTTCAATGTGAATTATTGAATATAACTATAAACATTCAAAACTAAAAATATTAATCTATACAGACGTCAATTTATTGTTTTAAACGATTTATAAAAGATATTTTTTAAATATTTTTGCATTGCTAATTCTTGCTATTTTCTAGAATGTACTTGTTATTTATTGGCATCTACTCTCTTTTTATATTCTATTATCTCACATATAGGGTGTGAATGGAAACATTCAAAAGGCGGTTTTCAATACCTTTTTCTTAAAACCACACTAAAGTTACCAATCACACAAAAGTTGTTCATTTGCGTTTTAAAAAAAATATATATTAATAATGATGATTTGCGGATTTGTCCAAGAGTTTATGCCTTGGACCGCTTTTACATCTAACTATGGTTATTATCCAGCGGTTTTCATCTAAAAAATACTACAATATCTTTTAAATATTTTTTAATACAGATATGTAAAAACAAAAATATGCATTACCGTAAATACCTTTGTCTTCTCTCTAATAAGTTATGTATAACAAATTAAATAATAATTAATTCGAATATTTAGGAAATAACTACAAAATTTAATTATTTACAAATAATAAATTTACTTGTGCATAAAATAATTACATAAGAAGTTAAACTTTTCGTTTAAATAATTTGGATATTTAAGTTTCAAAATAATTTTTATTAACACAAAACAGATAATAATATACAATTATATTAATTATCTATATTTTTACTAATTTATTCATACAATTATTTTTACTAATTTATTCATACTTATGTCAAATAAATTTTCTACAAAAAATGTATTTACAAAATATATGAAAATATATGACAATACTTTATGTTAAATATATACAAAAATAAAAATATTTATTTATTAATACAAAACAAATTAAAAATATATAATTATAATAGTTATTAATAAAATAATATTAAATCTGTAGTGCAAATAGTTTTTTACCAATTAAACATTGTTTTGTACCGCTTATTTTGTAAATAAAAAACATAAATAAAAATTTTGTAATCCAGTTTTTTATATTAAAAACATAAAAAAAAACATGAGAAAAAAATAATTTGTAATCCAATTTACTTATGTTTAAAACAGAAATTTTTAATTTTAAAGAAAAACATATGTTTAAAAAATTTCTGATTAACAACTGAAAAAATTCTTATTAACAATACAGCTAATAGTTTATTCACCAATCAAACATTATTGTGTATGGCTTATTTTGCATAAACCACACTTGTTCCGTAAATACTTTTATCCCGTACTTACCACGGTTTACACTATCAAATCATTACTTTCGCACTACCAAATCCGCAGTTCGGACCCACAATATAACTTTGGTCTGATCAAACTTGTTCAACTAATTTTTTTTGGGCAAACTGAAATTGGTGACGTGGCTGCTAGCTTCGTATGGATAACTTGGCAAAGGTCAGAAGAAAATTAGGAGAAAAGGCTTTGAGCAGACAGAACCATGTCCATGGAGCTCTGCGTTCTCGGACCTCTCCCCGGTCGGAGTTTCGCAATCGCCAGAAAACCTAATCTCTTGCTTCTCCGACCAACGACTCCCCCTCTTCTCCGTATCTCACTCCCGCTCTCTCTTTCTCATTTGTCCTCTTCTTCTTCGTCTCCTCGTCTCACATCGCCCAGTAAGTTCATCTCTCTCTCTCTCTCTCTCTCTCTCTCTCTCTCTCTCTCTCTCTCTCTCTTTCTCTCTCGCTACAATTTCAAGTTTAGAACTCAAATTTATGTGTAAATTTTGTTTCCAGTAGTATTCGCTGCGCAGGAGAGTAACTTGAGTGTATCGAATGAGAGTGAAACCAGTGAGTGGGTGATGCAAGGTACGTGAAATCTGAGATTTGTACTCGAAATTGTTCTGCAACTGGGTCTTACTTGTGTGTTGTGTAAGGGGGTTTTGATTTCTTTTTGTTTTATGCTTATCTGTGATAGATTTCTATACATTGAGGAAAGATGTTGAAATAGCATCAGCTCGTGTTGAAGAGATTAGAGACTCAGCTGGTTTGCAGCAACTTGAACAAGAGATTGCTAATTTGGAATCTAAAGCTACTGATACCTCTTTTTGGGATGACCGTTCCAAAGCTCAAGAAACGCTTTCCGCTTTGAATGATCTTAAAGATCGTATGCGGCTGCTTTCTGACTTCAAATCCATGGTTATGTTCGGTCTCTTATTGATGGTTTACATATCTAAGTTCATGTTTATGATCTTTATAATTGCGGATTTTGAGATAATGTGTT
>NC_025695.1:21850160-21860137 GCF_000633955.1 Camelina sativa | reverse complement strand
TGTTGGATTGGGGTGGCCATTGGGCAGATCACCTGAACCTGGTGGAGTTTGCTTACAACAACAATTATCAGGCGAGTATTAAGATGGCTACTTCTGAGGCTTTGTATGGGAGGTCATGTCATACACCGTTATGCTGGACTCAGGTGGGGGAGAGGAGCATGTTTGGTGCTAGTTTTGTTCAGGAGACCTCAGAGAAGATTCAGGTTCTCAAGCTGAACATGAAGGAGGCTCAGGATAGGCAGGGGAGTTATGTTGATAGGAGGAGGAGAGATCTTGAGTTTCAGGTAGGAGAAAGAGTATACCTCAAGATGGCCATGTTGCGGGGTCCGAACAGGTCATTGACAGAGACTAAGTTGAGTCCGAGGTTTATGGGTCCGCTCAGAGTGATTGAGCGGGTGAGACCGGTTGCATATAGGCTGGAGTTGCCTGAGGTTATGCGCGCGTTCCACAAGGTTTTTCATAATTTTATGTTGAGAAAGTGTCTCTGTGAGGATGATCAGTTGTTGGCTAAGATTCCTGAAGATCTTCAGCCTAACATGACTTTGGAGGCGAGACCAGTGAGGGTTCTCGGGAGGAGGATCAAGGAACTTCGGAAGAAGAAGATTCCTTTGATGAGAGTCCTTTGGGATTGTGATGGTGTTGAGGAGCAGACTTGGGAGCCTGAGGCGAGAATGAAGTCAAGGTTTAAGAAGTGGTACGAGAAGCAAGCCGCGACTTGAGCTTGTCTAGCCTGGTCCCATCTGTAATCCGTGGCTGGAGCGGGAATGAAGTATTCCAGCCCATCTCTCTTGTTTACTTGGTCGCTTGGGGTGGTTGGTTGTGCGAATCAGTGACAAGATGAGATGGTGCTCGGGGTACAAAGTTTCTGTGAGGTGGGGTTTTTGGAGGAAAGTTTCCTGAAATAGAAGTTTCCAAAAGTGGGAAGTTTCCAAAAGTGGAAAGTGCTAAATGTGGAAAGTTTTATGTGAGTTTGAATTTGTCCATTTTAGTGGTGGAGAGCCTTGGAGAGGCTTGTGTGGCCTTAGTGACCCAGAAAACCCATCTCACGCTGCCAAAAACTGCACTTGCTCAACTTAGCAAAAAACTTCTGCTCCCGTAGCTTCTCCAGATCTGCCTTCAAATGCATTGCATGCTCCTTAGGACTCTTAGAATAAACCAGGATATCGTCGATGAAAATGATGACAGATACATCCAGGAACTCCTGGAACACATTGTTTATCAATCTCATAAACGCCGCTGGTGCGTTAGTCAATCCGAAAGGCATCACCACAAACTCATAATGCCCATACCTCGTCCTAATGTAGTCTTCGTCACATCTGCCTCATCTATCGGTATCTGATGATAACCCGACGCCAGATCTACCTTGGCGAACCAAGTAGCACCCCTCAACTGATCCAACAACTCATCGATCCTCGGAAGAGGGTACTTGTTTTTCACAGTGACCCGGGTCAAACCCCTATAATCAGTACACCACCGAAAACTCCCATCCTTCTTCTTGACAAACAACACCGGTGATACACTAGGACAGATGAATTCCTTACTCAACAAATCCGCTAGCTGCTTCTTCAGCTGTGCCATCTCTGTTGGAGCCGTTCTGTAAGGAGCCTTGGATAACGGCATCGTCCCTGGTTCCAGTTCAATCGTAAAAGGATCAGACCGAGATGGTGGTAACCCCTGCAACAACTGGAACACATCCTCAAACTCCTCTACAACCGGGATACCGCTAACCGTAGACTTCTCCACTAACTCTGGCATAGATATGGTAACCAAAAAAGCCTCACGGCCCTTCTCGATCATCTTCCCAGCCTGAATGGCCGAGATCACGAGACTCTCCAAAGTCGATCTAATACCCTGAAAAACCAACTTCCCTCCTGGACGCTCAAACTCCACTCTACCCCGATAGCAATCCAAATGCACCATGTGCCGATGCAACCAATCCATCCCAAGAATCACATCATACAACTCCACTGGACTGATAAGCAAATCCGCTGGCCACGACTCCCCTGCAATCTAAATATCAATTCCTCTAGCCAATCCAATAACCCTCAGGAACTTGCCTCCGGCAATTCTGACAACTCTTGTACGCTCCCCGGGAACCCCTCTGATTCTCGCGCTCTCTGCACACTCCGAAGTAATGAAGCTATGAGAAGATCCAGAATCAAACATAACATGGGACTTAAACCCGCCCACCAACAAGATCCCTACACAAACCTCATGTGTTGAGAACCTAACACCTTGTCACAGGAAAACATAAAATCTGAACTTACTAAGAATTCACAAAGACAAAGTACCAGAAATTATACATGTGATCGCCCCGGCACTGGTTCCACCAGTCTCTGCAGCCGTGTAAATCTGTGGCGCCTGCTCAATCCGTGCCATCTGCTGCCCTCCCGGCTGCACCTGCTGCAACGCCGCCACTGCTACCGGCTGCAACTTGGGACACAAGGGCCTGATGTGCCCTGGCTCCCTGCAATGATAGCATACAATAGCTGCTGCCGTCGGAGCACTCCTCTTGGGAAAGCTAGAAATCTTGTGATCCCCGCCCCCACACCCGAAGCAACTCGGACCACTCGGCCTCTGCGTAGCCTCCCATCTCCTCTTGGTTCCCGCACTGATCGCGTCCCCTGAGACAACTGAAGGAACTGCACCTCCAACCGGTCCAACGCCTCTCTCGGAAAATACTTGCGGTTGAACTCTCCAACAAAGTCAACCCAAATCATCTCCCGCTGCACTCTCCTATCAGCCACTGATATCCACCACAACTCAGCATCACCAATCAAATGGTGGACCCCTATGTCCACCCAGAACTCCTCAGGACATCTCAGAGTATCGAAGTTACGTTCCACACTTGTCCTCCACGCATCTGCAGCAGTAGAATCTGTACCACCCGAAAACTGCGCAGTCACGAGACCCTTCATCTCCTTGAGCATGGAAAAATAACGTCCATGTGCTCCTGCATCCGCAGCCACTGGCTGCCGCTCCTCCGCCACCACTGGTGGCACAACCTGAGCCTGAGCCGGTACCACTGCTGGCAACCGCTCCAACAACTGTGCTAGCAAAGCCGTAAAGTCAGCACCAGGGACTCCATCCGCTGGGACTCCCACACCCGGGACCCTAGGATCACTGACCACTGGAGCATCAACACCGCCCCCTCCGGCCACACTCATGGAATCCTCCTGGACATCCTGCGACTCGCCAACACCCTCAGCTGTCACACTCTGGTCCTCGGTCTCACTAACCACTGGGACTCTACCCCTACCACGACCACGTCCGCGTCAACGACCACGTCCGCGTCAACGACCACGTCCGCGTCAACGACCACGTTCGCGTCCACGACCACGACCACGACCAGCAACAGCATCCTCTCTAACCATCTGCACTACCATGAACAGAAGGCTAAGCACTCAATTATACTTAACACAAAAACATATACTCACCATGGAATCACACTGTAGGCTCAAAGAGGATGTTCTAGGACTCTATGCCACACACAATTGATTAACTCACATAATCAATCAAGACATGCAAATCCCAAACATCACAACAGAAACCTAGTGAACCCAAACCTAAAACCGTAAGGGTTCTGATACCAAACTGAAACGACCCAACCCGTTTTTTTTTTTTTAATAATAAATAATAATAATATACTACAACTAGTGGTCCCATATCCACTAGCCACCTAACCACAACCACAATCAAACAGCGGAAATAACCAATAATATTCTAATAATAAAATATCCGATAATCAAATATAACTATAAACCAATATCCAAATCATTAGAAAACATGGAACCAGCAACCTAGCAATGTTTCTAATGACCCAACTCTAGCAACCTAGCAATGCCAGACAACATCCAATTGAGTCCCTAGAACATCCTCCTCTTCATTGCCTTGATTCCACGATCACACTTTGCTTTTACCTGCACCACAAACACAAATTGTAATGCATGAGTATTTTATATACACTCAGTAAGGCAATCCTCCCATCTACGGGGCTATGCACACAAGCAATAGAGACATCTCTAACCATCAACCAACAATCAACAAACAACAAATAACAAACCAGGACTCTGCATCGACCGACACCAACATGCATCGACCGACACCACATGGGGATGCATCGACCGACACAAGGGATGCATCGACCGATGCAAGTTACACATGCATCGACCGACACTCGCACTGCATCGACCGACGCATGCTCGACATAACACGAAAACCCTAGGTTTTACGCGCCGTCCTCGCACTTGCATCGACCGACGCACAAAGTGCATCGACCGATGCAACATGCCGAGCATCGTGTTCCCCGAAGCTTCTCGCCGGATCTTTGTTCCTGCAACCACAAAACTCGATCCCAAGCCACAAGAAAGCTTCCTAACGTCCCAAATAACCATCTAACAAGCCTAACAACACATAAACAAGCAGATCAGAGAAGCTCTAGCTTAGATAAGCCATGGTCCTGCACTTACCTTTGCCAAGACGAATCTGAACCTTAAACCAACAAGAAAACACCTCCAGGGAGCTCATACAACGATCCCAGCTACAGATCTCTACAGANCTCTACATCGACCGACACCAACATGCATCGACCGACACCACATGGGGATGCATCGACCGACACAAGGGATGCATCAACCGATGCAAGTTACACATGCATCAACCGACGCATGCTCGACATAACACGAAAACCCTAGGTTTTATGCGTCGTCCTCGCACTTGCATCGACCGATGCAACATGCTGAGCATCGTGTTCCCCGAAGCTTCTCGCCGGATCTTTGTTCCTGCAACCACAAAACTCGATCCCAAGCCACAAGAAAGCTTCCTAACGTCCCAAATAACCATCTAACAAGCCTAACAACACATAAACAAGCAGATCAGAGAAGCTCTAGCTTAGATAAGCCATGGTCCTGCACTTACCTTTGCCAAGACGAATCTGAACCTTAAACCAACAAGAAAACACCTCCAGGGAGCTCATACAACGATCCCAGCTACAGATCTCTACAGAAACAACTTCCAATCTCCAGAAATCACCAAGAACACTCAAGAACACTTAGGGAACTTTTCTCTCTTTCTTTTTCTCTCAAAAACGGCCAAATTCGACTAATGAGACAAAAGAATCAACGTAAGGGTTTTTCTCTTCCCTTTGCCCAAAACGCAGAGTTTCACTTAAGTCAAAACGCAGAAAACTGAACCTGTATCGACCGATGCACTTTCTGCATCGACCGATGCAATCTCCCAAACCGGGATTTCGGTTCGCGGGTGTTACAGTTTTACTCTCCTAGAAAACCAAATATAAAATTTAGAACTTCTAGATAAACACTTTTAATATATCATACAATTCAAACTAAGACAAGATATACATAGAGCCTCGCGCGATTGCCACCAATCGTCATCCATACGAATAACTTCAGTTCTCTGATTCGAACTTACACATCAAAATCGGTCCATTCTTTGTAAGTTCCCTTCAATGTATCTATCTTGTTTTTTTACCTCTATCCAACTATCAATATGATTCCCCGTTCGCTTTAAAAGTTCACTCAGAATACAATTTTGATGTGGTTTTTTTAGACCATATGTATTATAGTCTACTTTTGCAAACTCAACTTCATATAGTTTAAGCACAACGCGCTCTTCAAGAAGTGACTAGTTTTCTTTCTAAAAAATGTGAAAAATATTTTTATGTATATATATATATATATATATAAATGACTAACATATGTAATATAAAATTATTATATTATATATACTACTTCGGTAATATATATATATATATATATAACTTACGTTCCTTCGTCGACGTCAAGAGCTAGGACCTTCATTAGACATACTATAGAAAAAATATAAATTAGGACAAGTTAGTTTTATACAATTTTAATAATAACTTGAATTTCAGATTAATAAATGTTACTAATTGTAATATAAGAAACCAGTATAAGCACCATTTTATAAAATTATTTTTACATTTTCACACAATTTTAATTATTTAAATTAAAGTAATTATTTCATAATATAAATGTGTTATATAATACAAACATAATAGATTTTAAATAATAAAATATTATATGCACGTAACTATTATTTTATCTCAATGGTAAATTAGTAACATAAATATAACATAAAAATTTACCTTAATTGTAGTTACTTGAAACTGGAAGAATGTTTTCTAATTTTTTCCCTCAAGTTCTCGGTGAGAGATTTTTTTTTTGTTGAGGTTTTGAGAAGAAGAGCAAAGAAGAAGTTTACAAACTGTGAGTCGATTGTATAGTTACATATATAAGAGGAAGGAACTTCACTTTTAGTATATAAATTTTGATTAATTAAAAATTTATTCAGATAAAATAAAATCTCATCCACCAATAGCATTGTGATTTTTTTAACATTATCTTTATTTTCAAATAATATAAAAAATAAAGAAGTCTTTATTCAGCTTTTTGTGTTGACTACTTTTTCGTACACCTTTATACTTTGATTGGTAAAAGTTAAAGCTATACCACTTTGTACAGCTTTTTTTTCTTCACCAATCACTGCCTACATCAAATACCATTAATCATAAGACGATTTAGAAAAAAATCACTTTCTCTCTCCAATTAACTGGTGGACTAAAAAATTGTTAAGCAATCAAACCTTTGAAATTAAGATTTGATATCTAACTATACCATACTATTTTATTTAGGTGATTTTGTTTAGATTTAATATGATGATTTTACTACCATATGTCTATGATTTCATTTTCAAATTCTTTTGAATTAAAATATAATATATATGAATAATAAATATATATATATATATATATATTGCATATGGTCTTATTTTTAAAAAAATAGAGATATATTATTTAATTTATGAAATGTGTGTTTAACGTTCTATATCGACGAATTGATAAAATTTAAGTTATGCGGGTTGGTAATTTAGTAAGTCTAATTTGCCCACAATTACAAAATTATAATTATTGAAGTTTACTAGAAGATAATTTGTGCTATGTTATAAATATTACTTGCGGATCATGTGATAGAATGACTTTAATGTTTGCATAAATATAATTATAAAAATATATTTTTAGTTTAAAATAAGATGAGTTATATGAAAGATGTTACGCAGATCCTAACCAAGACCATATTTGTATAATTTTTTCTATTTTGAAAACACTCTAAATTAAGGTAGTGAAAGGCAACAGTTAAGCGGGATGGAATTTGACTATTGTCGGACGGATCAAACAAATACACCAATCACACAAATATCACATATTTGCATAAAAACGCACTAACACAATATATAATATATATACATAATAAAAATATATAGATTTTGTTTGTTTTTCTTTATTGATTGCGGTGCGGTCTACCCACATCAAAATAGAAGAGGGTTGAAGTTTTTAAAGTGCGGTTTTCAAATTTTTTTTATTTGTAAAAATATTCTTTAATATATGGGTAGATATACATATATATAATATACTTTTTTACACAAACATATAGTTTTTTCTTTTACTTAATTTATAATATATATGTCAAATAATTAAATTTTTACTTTTTATAAATTGCATATTTAAAGTTCATAAATACATGAAAATGTTTTTCTTAAACCCAAAACAAACAATAATTTACAACTATATAAAATATTAATATATTCATCTATAATTTGTAATATGCACTACTTGTTATCTTAGGTTGTGAATGGTAAATATAAAAAGGTGCGGTTTTCAGTATTTTATGAAAAAACGCTTTTGTGTTACCATTCATATTTTTTTAGAGGGGGTATTCAATTGAGATTTTGGAGAATTTGATGGGATTTAAGAGATTTTGGATTTTGATAGTTTTTAGGATATTTTGGTGGATTTGTTAGTTTTTCAATTTTAAAAAAGAAAAAAATAGTTTGTGATTTGGTTAGATTTTAAAGGAATATATTGGGTGATTTTAAGAGATTTTTTATGATGAGAATGACATTGCAGATTTTCAGAAACCTCCAGACACTTTCATACCCACAAATTTTTTATGAAGAGATTTTAGAGCGAGAGATCTTTTTGTCTTTGGCTCGAAGACATCTCAGTCTCTTCTTGTTTCCCCACTGTAAGAAGATTTCTTGTTCTAACGCTGGAACTTGGAAGCACTTCTCTAATCGATTCGATCGTCCCAACAGACAACTAGTGATTGTTCAGAACTGAAAAATCAAAAGAGAAATTGATTCAGTAATAGAACGATGTGAAATTGATCAAAATTCACACGAAAAAGATGTGAAATTTCACCAGGAAATCAGAGAAAGAAGAAGCTTGAGCTCTGCAAAAGTTACCAGGATCCACAAGTCCCGGTAAGTGAATGAATCTGATTGGCAAACACAGATCGATGTTTTCACACCGGTGAGAAAGACGAAAGTGGAGATTCTAAAATGACTTCTACAACGTCTCTCTTTCTCCCTTTTCTAGGTCATGAAACCTTCCTCCTTCAGTCCACTAACATTAAGAGGGGGGTATTGAACTAGGATTTTAAAAGATTTTGGATTTTTTTTTAAATCAGGTGTTATTCAAATTGTAATTTTAAAATCTCTTCACAAATACCATGTTATTCAATTTGGAATTTACATAAATCATTCAAAATAATTCACAATCTCTTGTTATTCAATCAATGATTTATAAAAATCATATCAAATCTATTGTTATTCAAACTTAACAAGTACTTTTTAAAATACTACTAAAAACAGATTTTGTGAGATTTTAGATACATTTTTACTTGAAAATTAGGAATGAACAAATCTCACCTCTGAAGGGGTTATTTTGAAGGATTTAACAATACTGTCATTGTTCTTTTCGTCAGAATAAAAAAAAAAAAAAGTGAAAAACCCCCCAATTTTTTGTTTTGTCATTCTTTAGTTTACCAAAGGTCCAAAACAGAGCTTCAAAATCTCTTTTTCTTTTCAATTTCAGATTGAACCCAGATTTCAAAATCACTTCCAAAAGGCACTCAACTTATATATATATATGCCTTTGAAATTGAAACTTTGTCATTTGGTCAGATTCAAATCATAGTTAACCAACCAATTCACCAATCATAGCATTTTGTTTAGCACTGACCAGAGCCCAAGCAAGTGGTGGTGACCAAGAGGAGAATGTAGTGATCGTCGGGGCCGGGATTGGTGGACTTGCCACCACCTAACGTCAGATTTGTTCTATTCCACCAATTTTTAGATGGCAATGATAGTGTTTTGTTTTCTGTTTTGATAAAGGGATCGATCATGTGTATAAACCTACTTTTCCTTTTTTGTGCTACAAATCTGTAAGAATCACCTTAAATCTCAACAAATCATAAGCTAATTTTCTTTTCGCTAAAAATAAAAAATAGACAATTCCACCAAATAATTTTAAAACTCACTTAAATCTGTCAAAACCCAAAATCTTCCAAAATCTTAATTGAATACCCCCTCTTAGTTTATGTTCTACGTTTTTTATAAACTGATGATGAAACTGTGCACGGATTTCTATAACTCACAAAAATGAAATCTTGTGTTCACTTTCTACCCACACTTAAATAAGTGTGGTTTTCAGACGTAGCAAACTGACCGTCGGATAGATATGGGTTTACGGATCTAATGAGAGTACGTGAGGCCCATTAAAAAAAGTAGACCTATGGACTAGGATTGGACATTGGGCTCACTAAGAAGTGGTTGTCGGTGCGTTACACTCACAACCAAATCTGCTGTCACCATTCATATTCTAATATTCTATAATTTTAATTATAAAATTTAAAAATAGTTAAAACATAACATCATTAAATACAAAATAAAAAGAAAAATCATCTCCAATCTACCGTAGATTGTCTTTTTGTTTTTGTTTTTTGACAATGTACCGTAGATTGTCTTCTATAAGTTATTTTTAATAGGGATATTTGCACTCACACCCACTTTTTCCAACTTTAATCACACATACACCTACTTTTTGCTATCACTATACTTTTCACTTGTAAAAATTCAATATACCCCCCCCCCCCCAA
>NC_025695.1:21828724-21850059 GCF_000633955.1 Camelina sativa | reverse complement strand
CCCCCCCCCCCCCAAACTCTCTTTTCTTTCTTTTTATCAATATACAATATTTTTTTCTCTTTTTCTCTCTTACAATATAACGAGAAGGAATGAGAAAAACAAATGTTAAATTCACAAAATCTCCAATTATTCAATTCATCTTTATTTTTTCTCTTTCCTTCTCATTTCTCTCTCTCTCTTTTCTTTTTCTTGGTATTCCTTTCTTTAACATTTGTTTTTCATTTTAATTAATATATATTTTAGGTGTAACTTGTAAATAAACATTGTTTGCATATTTCAATTTTTTGTTTCCACAAAAATTAGAGTAATTTATAAGTTCAATCTAAATCAAATATAATTAAATGGTGTTCATAGCCAAATTAACAATTTTTAAGTCCAAACTAAATTAAGTAAATAATTTTGGAATTAAAATTTTATTGAACTAAATTTTCTATCTAAAAAATTGTATTCTAACATAATTTTCTATCTAAAAAATTGCATTATAACCTATCAATAAATATCTATCCATATAGACACCCTTTGAAACTCTTGTTTGATTCTATAAGATGTGTCTATGCTTGATGTGTATACTATTACAACTCGTGGATACAAGTTACAACGACATCATCGAATCCATATAACCATGGTCATGTGGATACTATTACAATTCATGGATACAAGTTACACATGTGGATAGTAACTTGAAATCCATGTGGAGTTAGTGCATTAATATTCACTTTTAAGATATATGGTTAGGCTTTCACATTTTGTGTCTAGTATTTTGTGTGTTAGGCTTAAAGATTTAGGTCTTTCGTGGATTCAATGTCTGTGTATAGGGTTTGGGTAATATGTTTCTTGTATAAGCTTCAATATTTAGGATTTATAATCATGTGTTACTATTACCCACAAATTCTATTGGTATCTACATGACCACAAACATATGGATTGATGTTGTCATTGTACCATAAACCCTAAATCTAAGCCTTAAACACTAAACCCTAAACCCTAACATCTAAACCCTAAACCTAAAACATTGATGTTGAATCCACATAAACTTGTCAATTCACCGTTTACTTTGAATAATTGTTTGTTTAATAGTTATTTATGAAAAGCCATAAATTGATTTGATATGTTTTTTTTTTTTGTCGTTTAGTAAGTATCCATAATTTATCATCCACATAACACTGAACAAATGTAGTTTGTTCAACTACAAATAGATAATATCTAATATAATAATTCATTTAAAATATAGCAAAATGCATATTAAAATATATAAAAAATATAATTATAATTTATTGTATAAAAATAAATAGATAATTTTTTGATAATAACTAACTAAAGTAGAAAACAAACAAAAAAAAGAAAGAGATAAAGAGAGAGAGGTCGACACACACCCAAAAAAATTATCTTTAGTAGTTAGCTTGCTTATTTTTTGAGGACAAATTGGTTATAAAATTTGTGAACAATAGTGAAGAAGTGTGTAAAAGTACACCAATAGTAAAAAGTATGTCAAAATGAAAAATGTTTATACAAAACTAGGTGTAAATGCAAATAACCCTTTTTAATATAGATAAACTATTGATTTTCGAAATTTTGGAAAAATCAACCCAAGTTCTTAAGGTCGTACGGGGGATATGCACATTCCACGTCAGCAATTATCAGATTAACAACATCTTCCGGAACCCATTTACTGTCTCTTCTCAACCTTACGCTCAAGAATAGATTCACAAAACTCAGAGATTGTGATGACAACAGTTGCCTCCGGCTTCGTCTCTTTCTCGCCGGCGCTGCTCCATGTGAGTGACAATGAATTCAGCAACACTTTCATCACTCGATCAATCAATCTCTCTCTCTCTCTCTCGAAATTGATAATTCTTTTTTTTCTTCGCAGGCGAAATCTCGTCGACCCTTTCCCAATTTCCGAAATCGCTCTCCGTCTCTTCCCACAGTTTCAGCATCACTGAGAAGCAACGTAGAAGCAGACACAACAGCAAACCTCTACTCCAACATACGAGAAACCAATTCGGTTTCGGGTTTGTTACATAACAGCATTACTCTGGCAGATTTAGATCCAGGAACCGCCAAGGTCGCGATTGGTATCTTAGGTCCAGCTTTATCTGCTTTTGGGTTTCTATTCATCGTGAGGATCGTCATGTCTTGGTACCCGAAACTCCCTGTCGACAAGTTCCCTTACGTTTTAGCTTACGCTCCGACCGAACCAATCCTTGCCCAGACTAGGAAAGTGATTCCGCCACTTGCGGGTGTTGATGTGACTCCTGTGGTTTGGTTCGGGCTTTTGAGTTTCCTTAGTGAGATTTTGGTTGGTCCACAGGGACTTCTTGTTCTTGTTTCCCAACAACAAGTTAGCTAAAATCACTTCATTTTATCATACTCTGGTCTGTGCTTAGTTTTCCCACATCACTCACATATATGATTTTTGCTTGGCTCTTACCATTCTTCTCGTGTGATAACGATCATGATTTGCTGTTTAAAACCACTTTGGGTTTGTTTTCATGTCATAACAAACAATATCGTTTAGTCGAGATTCTTGAGAGCAAATGGAAGAACACAAGTCTAGCCAGTCCGAAGAGTCATTCGTCTAGAGAACACTTTGTGTAAACTTCTTTATTGCTCCAAAGACCTTGTAGTCTCGGAGTTATCAAGACAAGTATTAGCTATGTAATTACTGATAAGAAGAGACTCTACGTTGCCAAGAACATAAGCGAAAATTTTATTATTATCCATGGGTGAACAACTACAATGAAGAAGACATGAGGCCAATACACTCTTAATTCTTATATAGGCTAATGTTATCACTCTTAATTCTTATGTGATAACGATCCATCAAGTTTCAAATTTTGACTCAAGATTGAGGAAAAATTGTAATAGGGAGACCTTTGCTTGGTATTGGCAAGGGATCAACCACTCTTTTATTTTCCTTTGGAGACACTAATTCCCACTTGAATCTCTTAACAAGA
Organism: Camelina sativa; assembly: GCF_000633955.1. Lineage (NCBI taxonomy): Eukaryota > Viridiplantae > Streptophyta > Magnoliopsida > Brassicales > Brassicaceae > Camelina > Camelina sativa. The sequence continues at coordinate 21,847,102 of NC_025695.1, read as the reverse complement.
TTGTGCATAACTATAAGAATCTCTAGACGACCATACTCTCTCCCTGGACACATTCTGGGCCCTCCTCCAAATGGAACATATGTATAAGGCTTCGGACCACTTCCTTCGAATCGGTTTGGATCAAATCTCTCTGGTTCTGGGAAGTAGTCTGGATTCATATGTGTCGCGGTGGCACTCCAATATAACTATATGTTTATGATTATGATCAGCACACCAAAGATTTAATGCATGAGTATGATATGTATGTCAATATATGTAAAGGACCTGGAGTAGCCTTACCTTCCATCCTTTAGGGATGTAAAAACCCTTAAATGAGAAGTGATCGATGGCTTCACGAAAAGTGCCAGGAACAGGAGGAACAATTCTCATCACTTCACATGCAACATTCCATGAATATCTCATTTTCTCAATGTCCTCCCACCTTAATCCTTTTTCTTTCTTCTGGTTTAGTATCTCCTTTTGCTCTGCAATTCCTTAGGGTGAGTTATTTCTTTTCTTGTAAAATTCAAAACCAAGGCATAAAATCAACCACCCCATCACAAAGTTATTAATTTCGAGTTGTGTTTATCATGATGTCGACATGGTTAGCTATTTCAAAATAATATTTATTGGTGTTATAGGAACATGATTGATAAGGAAAAAGAGTTGTCAAATTTATGACACCAACAATACAAATTAGCAAAGCTAGTTTAATAACATTTTCAGATTCATTCAGTAGTTTTAATTTTTACTTGCTACAACATGGATTATGCAGATCAATAACCGACATGCCGTAGATGAGTTTTGAATCCGGACAAACCAGTATGCTACATGTGTTTGTTGTCGATTCAATTGTAGTCATTATTTGTAGTGGTTGCTACAATATTTATTTTATTCATTATCCCAAAAAAATAGTCATAAGATATGTATCCTTAAAAATGAGTCATAAATTATTATTGAGGAAGTTATCGTGAACGAAAGAACAAAATAAATAAAGGAGATGTGATGAGACCATAACTAGACATATAATATATATTATGGAGGTGCGTACCTTGTAGCACACGTTGGTAGATATGAGGGAATTCAGCAAGATAATTAACAATAAAAGTGCATACAGTACTGGCTGTGTCGTGTCCTCCGATTAACACTCCAATAATCTTATCCGCCAAATCCTCGTCTTTGGTCTCTCCTATGTTCATCAACATATGAGATAATATGTCTTTTTCCTCTAATGCTTTCCCATCTTTTAGCTCTTCTTTCCTCTGCCTTATGATCGCGGAAACCTCTTTTCGGAGTAACCTCGACGCCTTGATGGCTCGGTTAAACCGTGTTCCTGGTAAGTCTATCGGGATTGAGAAGACCCCTACCGCTACCGTATTGAATTTTTCTCTTAGTTGCCTTACTCTTTCGGGGTCGTCCAAGCTGAGTAACGAACGGCATGCTATTGAAAACGTGAACCTGATTGAGAATTTTTTGTAAGTCATGAAACAGGTTTTTAAAATGTTAACATAAGATGCATGAGAAGCAGAATAATACATAATTTTTGGTGAGAGGGAAGACAATGAGCTGGTCTTGATTGGCCCATTCCATCTCAAAATGTCTTTGAGCAATCTCATCCATAACGCCTACATATTTCCTCAAAGCCTCAGGTTTCATGAACTGCGAAAGAATCATCCTCAGCTTCTTGGCCTCTTCCTTGGAGCTCGTCTGCATTGAAGAAGGGAATATCTTATTAACAGAATCTGGCCACCACGAGACCACGAGCTTGTTCTCGTTGGTGAATAGAAACTTGTTTCCAGAGGCACCAGTCACCATCGCCGTGGGAGACCCAAAAAGGTGGGTCTTGAAGACACATGACGAGGAGGAGGAGTAGAAGCGACGAACTCGGTCGGTGATGAACTTCTCTGGATGGCCTCGACGGCCCGCAGAGAGGAACGATAAACTCTCTCCAATTGAGGGAAAACCAATCTTTCCCGGAGGAAGGTTTTGATACAAGAAGTGTGAGAAATGTTTTCTAAGGAGGAATAAGAGAGAAATAATAATGGAGCTAATGGAGAGGAATATGACTTTCAAATACATACTTTCTTTTTGTTTATGGCTTATTCTTCTAATTTTGTTTTGTTCGGTTTACAATGCTTTTTTATTTATAGACGTAGGTGAGCCTGGATTTGAGGTTCAGTATAAATGTTTTTGTCTTTTTGATTACTTTGCACTGTCAAAAAGAAATATACTGACATCACATAAACGTACACCAAACTGATTAAACCATGCATATCTAGCTTTTTATTATTACTATCATTGTTTTTTTGGAGCATATCAAACCAACTAGCTATGTCAAAGTTATACTAGTATTAATCAAATGTTGGTAGGTGAGTAAACATCGTTTATATTAAGGTGTTTAAGTTAGTACTTATTACTTATTAAATATTTATATACTTTTATATTTCAGCCTTGTAAGATATTGCTTATTCCATCGTCCATGCGTTTATATTTCAGCAATCGTTTATTTCTCCTAATTTTTTTTTTTTTTTCCTTTTTAGTTGCTGTTAATTTATTTCATCATGCTACTCTAAGCAACAACATCACCATAATCATCAACTAACAACTACCCTAAGCATCTATTCCTAATTTTCACCATCAGCATCAACTAACAACTAACAAATGTAGCATTAATTAATTTGACTAACCATATTTTGTCCTATAAATAAATGAAATTTAAATAATCATTATACTAATATATATACCATCATTTCTATCACATATTTTTATATATTAATTTATCAGTATTATGACTTCCAATCGTTAAATATAGCTTTAAATTAGTTTTATCCCATAGTATATATTATTTAAGAAACATAAAATAAATAAGTGATTGAGCCACAAATTTTAGAATTAAGAAGAAAACAATAAGACTTAAATTATAAAATCAAAATTAATGAATTAAATGAGAAAACAGACAAATTTAGATGTGGATATGGTTAAATTATATTCACTCAATAATTCTTGTCTTCAGTTTAGCAATGATCGGCAAGCAAGTCACGCCACGACATGCAATACAACACAACAACCCAATAGACTCTGATTAAACAAACATTAATCCCACTCCGTGATCATGCAAGCTACAACACTTAGGCCATGAATGGATGCAGTTTTTGATTCAGTTTTTCGATTTGGTTTTTGGTTTTTGAATTTTAGATTTTAGTTTTAGATTTTGCTATTAGGTTTTTGTTTGAAAAATCCCAAAAAATGGTTTTTGGTTTCTGAGAGAAATAAACCTAGAAAGAGTAAAAACTAGATTCCCTAAATTATAGAAGTACTAAAAAACTAAAATCGTGAATGGAAGAGTACAACGAAAAAGTTTTTCTAAATGCTAGAGAATCCAAAATTTTAAAATCTTGATTGGCTAAAAATGAGTTTTTGAAAAACAAAAACCAAAATCTCTTTTAAAATCTAAAAAACATTCAAGGCCTTAACCCTTGTCAGTTTAACATATCACTAAACCTGGCCGGAACACAAATCAACTTAGCGAGTTCCGGATAACAAAGTCTGGGGCTACGCTATATTGTTTGTTTTGCTGTGGATTCAACTTTTCTTATTTTAATCTTATTTTTGTATTTATTTTAATACTATAATTAGTTTTCAATATTCATATTCACAGCACTTTCCTAAAAAGAAACATCACATTCCTTTTTTGCCAATAATTATATTCAACATTTTCAAATAGTACTTACATATATTCCTTTTTTGGGTACTATTTGGTCAAATAGTAGTTCCTTAATTTCTCTTTAAAATTGTGCTTACATATATACCCTATTTTTTACGATAAAATTCTGGATTGTATTTTTAAAATATAAAAGATGATAATAACTATTTTGTGTAATTGTATAATTTCTTTTTTTTAGATATTAAATTTTCAGTGAGGCTATTTAAGTAATTTTATATATTTAAAAGTAGTTTTTAACCTAAAAAAAAAAGAATAGGGTATTTTTTAAAAGTAAACTTAAAACCAAGGAATTTTTCTAAATTTGCTCAAAATTATATATTGAATAACTCAAATAAATAAGTCAGTTATTCAAGATTGATATAAAATAGTCTTACAATATATGTTTTCTCCATCCATATCTATATATATAAAGTTAACTTTTCTCTCTTCTCCTTTCTCCACATCAGCATCCACCTATGCAATATTATATATATATTTGTATAAAAAATACTATTTTAAATATTTATTAATTGCATATTTATTACTTATAATTAATAATAATAATAAAAATAAATTAAGTAAAACTATTTTAACTATTCATTCATTGCATATTTATTACTTATAATTAATAATAATAAAAATAAATAAAAACGAACTAAATTAAATTAATTGAATTTTAAAATAGTAAAATCAATAATATAAATTTGTTTTAGTAAATAATAAATAATAACTAAATAAAAATAAATTAAGTAAAATAAATGAAAATTTTCAAATATTAAAAATACTACTATGTATTTGTTTAAGTAGTAATGTTCTTATTCAAATTTTAACCAAAAAATGATCATATTCCAAAATTTAGAATGGGATAATAAGTTTTATAATGGAAGTAAGATTTTAATGCATGGTGTAGTAAAAAAATAATTTATGTAATTGTATTTATAAAAATCTAAACATAAAAATAAAATTGAAGTGAAACATTAGTTTCTAAGAATATGTACTACAAATATTTATTATTAAATTTCACTTAAAAATAAATAAAATATTAATTACTTAACTCAACTTAAATTTTTTTATCTAAAACGAAGATATTGTAAATGTCACATTTTTTTGCGAAAACTATGAAAAATATTTTAAAAAATAATCCATCTAAAAAAACAATGGTCACAAAATATAGAGAAAATGATATGTAAGCTATTACAAAAAGTGATACTTGTATAGCATATCTCAGAAAATATATTATCAACTAGAGATATAATTCTATAACATGATAAAAAATAATATATAAAACAAGTGTGAGAGGTCATCAATTTTATCAAATGCTTTCAATTCAAAATATTGACAGAAGTAACATGTTTAAAGTACACTATGTTTTTTTTTTAGAAGACGAAGCTGAGGCTACATCACAAAATTAATATCTGAAAATAACATATGAGGTTTTAGGAAAATATGTAACTTGATTTAGTGAACGAATATTTATTATCGGGTTTAACCGTTTCACCAACTAAGCATTTTTGACTTGGTCAGAAATTCTATTATGGCAGGTGATGCACTTGGACAACCCTGTTGTAGTGACATAGCACTAAAACTGTTAATAAAACTTTGTATATTTGCATTTAATGTGGGATATTGATATGTTTAAATAATCTCTATAATTAAGTCAACGATTGACATTCAACGTTAGAACTTTTAAGAAAATGTTTTTATGAGATATAAATATGGAATGAATTCTTCTAAGAATAAAATGTCAGAATTGTTTACTTTTTCAGTAAAGTTTTTAAGTCATTTTTTATTACCAAGTGATATATTATTGATTTGCAAGGAAAATATTACTGCAACACTAGACAATATATGTTATATATAAATTAGTAAAATATTTATCTTTTAGTCTTCAAATGATTATATTTATATTCAATGTTTTTTGTTAATAAAAAAATTAACGAAAAACTCCTTAGTGTTTATACAGATTTATATTCAAAAATTTAAATGATTTATATTTAAGCTCAAGAATTTATATTAATAAAAATATTTTAAATTAAAATTCTGCGTGTGTGCGGATAGAAAGTCTAGTTATATATAAAAAGAAATACTTTTCTCTCTATTAGAATTTAAAAGTAAAATTAATTTAAATCCGTATTTTGACTTAACCGATTCGGTTAGATGGACGATTTTCGTTTGGGTTTTCCTTTTAGTATAGATTTAGGTCTATGTTTAGGCCCCAATAAACTCAACTGATACGCAGCCCACTTCGGAAAGGTGTTACAACTTACAACCGGTGTTGATTGATCACTGTCGTGCTTTTAGGGGTTTTCCGATAGATGCAATGCAATGGTGAGAGTGAGAGTCTCTTTTGTTTTTTCTCTTTTTTTTTTTTTTGGTCTTTCTGAAAATTTTAATTATAAATTGTACTAAGTGATAGCATGTTCTTATCTTCGATGTGCATTTACTCAAAGTTGCAGAACCGACCACTTTTAAATTAAAAGTTTTAATGCGTCATATTCTGACTGAGAAAGTCAAAACAAGTGATAGAGATAGAAACAAACACGTACGTTAAAGATCACAAAAACCACAATTTGCCATGAAGTCTTCTGTTGCGCTGTCCAAATTTTAGCACGTGTCCCTCTGTTTCTCTCGTTCTTAGTGATTTTTTTCCTACATTTTTAATTCTTCTCTTCCGATGCCATATCTTTGGTCATCCTCATTTTAATCGCCGAATCAGGTTTGAACTCTACATTTTCTGGAAGATGCATAAATTGCATGCTCGTTACTTAAATTTTTTTGTTTCTACCTAGATATAAATAAGTTCTTAATTCAATAATGTTTATTTTGATTAGTCAATCCTCACTGGTTTAGTTTCTTATAGAAACATGTTTGTTCTTAAAACTTAATATATAATTATTTGCAATGTAGTTTATGTTGCTAATTTAATCAGTGTGGTCGGATGGAAGATGGCACGAGAGTGGATGGGAAGATGGGTTGGATTTGGAGGAAAGGGGTCAGTGTGTGTAAGAAGGTTCTTGCAGCATGTTTTGTACTGTTTTCTGCACCATTTCTAGTTCCGCCACTCTTTGTTGCCTCCACAATCGCGTTGATCTCGTCCCTTCCTTATTTTTTCTTCTTGGCAAGCTATGTTTGTATTGAAAAGTTGATGAGAAAACTGCTTCCTGCTACGGCTTTTGGTGGAAGATGTGATCACAAAGTGATGCTACTCTCTAACAAGATCGGTCACGGTGATGAAGGCATAGCACGAGTGGCTATAAGTGAGCCGATTCTTGTTCAGATTGAGGAAGAGAGGACTATTGCAATAGCTTATAGGGAAGATGAGGATATGACAAAAGATTTAAGGAGCTGGTTAGAGAGTATTAGAGATGAGGGTACAACTAATCAATCACTTGATAGAGGAATCTCTACAAAAAGTTTTGAAGATGATCGGGACAAAGATCAGTCGATAGTTCGTAGCNGATGGCACGAGAGTGGATGGGAAGATGGGTTGGATTTGGAGGAAAGGGGTCAGTGTGTGTAAGAAGGTTCTTGCAGCATGTTTTGTACTGTTTTCTGCACCATTTCTAGTTCCGCCACTCTTTGTTGCCTCCACAATCGCGTTGATCTCGTCCCTTCCTTATTTTTTCTTCTTGGCAAGCTATGTTTGTATTGAAAAGTTGATGAGAAAACTGCTTCCTTCTACGGCTTTTGGTGGAAGATGTGATCACAAAGTGATGCTACTCTCTAACAAGATCGGTCACGGTGATGAAGGCATAGCACGAGTGGCTATAAGTGAGCCGATTCTTGTTCAGATTGAGGAAGAGAGGACTATTGCAATAGCTTATAGGGAAGATGAGGATATGACAAAAGATTTAAGGAGCTGGTTAGAGAGTATTAGAGATGAGGGTACAACTAATCAATCACTTGATAGAGGAATCTCTACAAAAAGTTTTGAAGATGATCGGGACAAAGATCAGTCGATAGTTCCTAGAGATGCCAAGTCAGAGAATGTTAGAGCACGACTTGAAGATCTTTTAGGAACGAAGCAAGTTTCTATGACTAGACATGAAGGTGATTATATATAAATGGCAGCTTTAAGGTTTTAATAATGTTGAATTGCTTGAAACTAGCTTATGAATCTTTCAATCTCTAATCTATTTATTTATTTTCAGGGGAACTTAAGTCCACTACAACTAAAGCAGCTAGAGGGAAGGATATGGAAAATTCTTCAACTGCGGTTAGTGTATTTCTCTCTCTCTATATATATATACATATATATATATACATATATATATATATTTTTATGGGTCAATCCTCTCTAATTACGAAGCTTCTTGTTTGATTTGATGACGTTATGATCTCAAGTAAACCAAATATGCGGTTGTTTAAATCGCTCCTTTTAGATGGTCTTTTGAGGGTTGATTTGATATTATTATATGTTTCTGAGACCAGTAGTTGTTAGAGTGTGTAACAACACTATATATAAGTGGGTATAATGCACAGTCAAAGGCTAGGTTTATGGTAGGATCACGACTCCTGTAAGGTAGAGAGCGTAGACGAAATGCCATCAGTATTAATGAGGTCTTGAAAGGAGAACAACATAGCTAGGGTACGGATTTTTGGTTAAGTGGTTAATGAAAATGTGATCTTTCCTAGCCACTCTAATGTCTTGACTAACGAGACAGCCGTTAGAGAAAGATGTGAGAGTGGCACGTGAGACCGGTGATGTCAAACTTAAAGTAATTTGTTTGCATATCTATGTATTATAAGAATAGAAAGGAAATTTTTTTCATTATTCAGTCACTTAAAGAGGGTGTTTTGGTAGGGCATGTCTTAGACAAGCGTCAGTTCTTTAGAGGCTGTTTAGGGTATGTCTATTCTATTTTGAATAGTGTTTTATTGAAAGTCCTTAGCGTCCGTGTAATAGCTTAGCTTCTTGAACGATCACATACCTATATCTCTAGTGATGAATTCAGATGTTTTTCATTTCAACTTGCCTCTAATTCAAATGAGTATCTCAAAGAACTGTGTCAAAGTCAAGAAATTTGCTTAAGGATGAAACCTAAGTGCAGTGTGAACATAAGTGTAACATAGTACATAAGAAGAACTTATTCAAGAAGCTTGTGGATACATTACCCGATATCTTTAACTAAATCTTATTGTAACAGATTGACTTGTTCTTACTGATTTTCTTTACCAATATGTTTAATTGTCATCATGCATTGAAGTTTCTGATTTCTCTTAAAGGGGTATTTCTTGTTTGGCTACTTAAATTAAGTTTTTTGGGTGAAGGTGAAAGCGTTGTATAGCGAGGAACAAATATGGACGAAGATCGAGGCATTAAGGAAGGTAGTTGGCTATAGTGCTGCGAGGAGCACGACATATTTAGAAGAATTGAAGGCGCTTTACATGTTCACGGGTGTGGAAATGCCCACATCGACGTTGGAGAATCAAGACATTGCAAAAGTTACTGAGGGGCTTTCCTTTCTAATGTCCGTTATTGGAATACAATAGAGTGTTTGATAGTAAGTTATTGTATAGCTTTAAACACTCTTCTTTTGAACTGCACAATCGTGAATGATCGTTTTCTTTTGTGTGTATGCAACCTGTTTTTATTTTTGCCTTCTTCTTTGTCTTTCCTAGCTCTCTTGATCAGAGAATTTCAACTCGGCAATATATAAGTAATACCTTAATTAGAGCTTGAACACTACGGGATTTAATGCAGTATGAAATATTCTTGGGTTAGAGCTTAAACACTAAGGATCTCAATTTTCAAGGTTACTGAGTTATTAACTTTCTCAAAAGAGACATTCATCAGAAAATATCGATAAGAAATTCCGAGAGATAACAATATCAATGATAACATACTTTTTTTTTTTTTTTTTTGGTTTATTTGTGCAAAAAGCACAATGAATAAGCACGTTCTGATCAGAAGCCCACAAGCCATGAACTAGGTTTGTTTCTTGTCTCAGTACAACTTTGTTCCCACACTTCCAACAATAAGATTGCACACCAAGGGAAAGAACAAAATAAATGAGAGATAAGACTGCGGAGTTAAGCAATACTTCCGTAGTCCATCCTTCCATGGGACGTCGATGGAACATTCGGGACATGATTGTTAGTCCTACGTCCTACAAGATAAAACAGAAATTAAGTTCCAGTTTAAGACACCCAACCAGAGGCCGTAGACAAACAAAAAAAAAAATCTTCACGAGAAGACTTATGATGAGTGAAAGAAAGTACCCCAAGGTACCCCATCGGTATATGAGCTACTTCTGGGTGAGCGTTGTTGACCCCCTGAATTGGTGTTGGAAGGAGGAAGCTGAGCGTTTATGTGATTCCGATCCACAGCTCTTCCAGCGTTTGGTCTCCCATGGTTGAACCGTTGTGGAGGTTGTTGCCCTAGGCGACTTGGAGAGTTCTGGGAGACATGAGGAGTAAATTGTGATCCTGGCATATGTTGACCAAATCTGGCATGAGGATCATTACTTGGAGGGCTGCCAATCTCTACTTGTGAAAAGGCTTGATTGGGAGCATATCTCCTGATATAGATTCAAAGTCACATCAAGAGAAAAATAAAAGTTCAAAGTTAGCTATCAGAGGACGTTCAAGTGATAAACAATACATCAAGTCTGGAACACACGTTAAGCTGCCTATCAACTAAGTCAGAGAATATACAATGGTTCATACATAAATTAATACTCTTAAGAGACTACCTGGTTACCTTTTCTAATAGGAATATAAGTTCTATCAAGATGACTATATTAACACAGCTAATATCACAAATACAGGAGACACCAATATGGGACTTTCTAGTATAAATCCCTGGTTCAGATTGAGCATAGTTCTGATACTCAACTACATAGTTTGTCGTGATAAGTTAATATGCATAGAAGATGTAAGATCCAGATATCACCAAAGTTAAAGGTCTGGTATCTAGCAGCATGTCAACCGCAAAGAAAGAAGGGTTCAGCATAGTTTCCCCAAGATGTCTCCAAGGTTACCTTTGGGTTGTCGGATTTGAGGATGAGGTAGAGGCATTACTGTTGAACCTTCTGGAAAAACTGGAGGCATCTGTTGAACCAAGTTGCATACCTCTGTTGAATGCATTAGGAAGAGAACTCTCATCCGCACTATCTTCTTCTAGAAGCAATTCATCACTGTACATGTAACAGAATTGTGCATAATAAATTTCCAATTGAAGGACTGGGGAAAACATGTAAATGAAAATAGAATTTTGACATACAAAAAGTATCTTATGCATCTGAAAGTAGCCAGGATGAAAAGTGGTTAAATATCAGTTCAGCTAGATGATTAAACAAAACAGAGAAAAACATCAGGTAACAAAGAATGATTAACACTAATGTGATTCGTTCTAAATCTCACACCACTGACCGACTTTGAACAGTTTCATGCCCACAAATTTGTCTATCAAGATTGAAATCCATATACCACCTAACAAGAACGTGATCATCTATCACAGAATGTGACATATATTTGGAATTGAAGACAATACAGGAACACAATATCACTCATTCTAGACAGAGAACCTTGACATTCTATAACCTGTAAAATTAGAGAATAATTTGTTTACTTGCCTGTAGTTTGGGTCCCAGTCTCCCGGATCAGGAACTGATGAGGCAATATCCGGCTTTTCAAGATGGGGTCCTGTATTGGAAGGATTACACATATTGGACCGAAGTGATGAGCTGGAAATGTTATGAGTAGAGTACCCCGTACTTAATGTTGTGTTTCCTTGTGTCTGTGTACGGTTTTTGACACCAGAATCCAATTGTCGCCGTGAAGGTGAACCAGAAAATTGTCCAGAATACCCCTCATTTTGATAAAAATTATCCATCCCATGTCCTTGCGCTTGGGCCAAGGAAGAATCCTGCGACTGAGAACCTCCAGAATATCCAACGCTCATTCTTCTGTTAATCTGACTAAACGCAGCCATCTTTCCTAGAGGAGACCCATGACAACTGTTTCTTACTGGAGATGTCGGGCCATGGTGTCCAGGAGACCCAGCTAAAAATTGATTGTTTGTATTTGGAGTAAATTGTGACGGACTAGTGCCGAGGGGTAATGGAGCAAAATTTCCAGCTGATGGACTTGTACCAAGACCATTTCCATGTGGGTACTGCATAACCCTGCGTCTGGCATCAGGACTAGTTCCAAGCATTGGGACACCACCTTTGTTTTGCATGTATAAGCCAGAATGATTCACAGGAGAATAATATGCAAACATATTTCCTGCCCCTCCATAGCTCCCATAGCTATTTTCTTGTATATTACCATCATTATAGCTACCATAGCTTCCAATACTCCCATAACTATTTGCATGTGAATAAGGAATCATCTGAAAATGGGGACTATTGTGCATTGGGATTCTGGTTCTCCCTGATACCTGTCAAGAAAGTAAATAAGTTTCAACAAGAGGTGCACAAACAGCTTCAAGGTGTTACAACTGAAGAGACAAAGAACCATACATGAGGAGAGAGACCAGCGGCAAACCAATGCCCTCCACCTGGATGATGGTCCACTTTAATATTTTGAGCAACATGCTACAAACAAAAGGGAAAGAGAACAAAAACCGGTTCAGTGAATAGAGGAATGTTTCACAAATGTCACTCTGCAAGAAAGAATTACATTTTTCTTTCAGCTAATCATCTTGCAAGATTACCAACTGAAGAATTTCTATCGAAAACAGAAAAGTTGAAACATCGAAAGACAATGCTAGAACGAAAAGTATGTTCCATCCATCTCATGATTATTTGGTTGAAAAATTATGAAATTTATATATCACTAGGAAATAAACATGAATCAAGGATAACACACCCACTGCTTTGAACACCATTAAGTATGACAACAGGGAAACAAAAGAAGTTTGAGACCTGGGAAGGAATTCCATTTGACTCACCACACGAGGTGTCTCTGGCGGAGGGTTGTATGGGCACGTAAAAGGTTCCCCAGTGATGAAAGGGTGCTTTGCTGCCTGAAAAAAATTGAAAAGTCGATGTTAACCATTATGGCTAGCAAGAAAACAGGAAGCCTTAAGAATTTAAATCTATAGATGGCTTTAGCCAGGAAGTTCAATACCTGAAAAGGTGACCAGCGTTTGGCTGGATCAAATTCAACAAGTCCTCTCAGAAAATCAATAAGAGCTAACCGGATTTGAGTTTCTGTGATAGTTCATGGAAGAAAAGCATAATAAAAAAAAGTCACCATGGAAGATAGTCCAGTACTATTCCAGCAAATTTAAGATCATCAGAGCAACCTGACTTTACCTTTGACTACATCGTCCTCAGGCAAGTTTATCTTGTAAGGATAGCTTTTAACGATTTCTTCAAGGTTCTTATGGTGGAAGTACTCTTTCCCAATTTCTGGCTTTTTCTTTTCTCTCTGGAAAGTTAGGAGTAAAGAACAGTATCCAGAAATATATCAACAAGGACAAATTTAAGGACAAATATTAATGCAATGTAAGAATAAAATTAATCCCCTAACGAAACATTTAAATCTTCTTTGTTCACTAATGTAATTGTCTTCCAGGTTTTAAATATCATATTTTAACTTCTCTCTTCTCTCATTCCCACCTCTCTCTCTTCATATTACTGTTTAGATCAGAGGTAAAGTAAGAATTACTTACAGCTTCAAACTCTTCTTCAGTCAGTGCCATATAAGCACTTTTGAGGCCACCATATGTTCCACCATTCCCTAAATTGTAGACACTCCCAACACATTTAAAGAACTTATTTGTATTTTTTGCTTCCTTGAGTACATAATCAGGTGGTTGTTTTCTGGAAAATTATATGACAGAAAATTTATACAATCATAAGAAACAGGAAGAGGCAAGAAACAAAAAAAAAACAAAAACAAAAGCTCCTTGTTGCTAGAAATCTCGACACTTGTTGCTTAAAAAGAAGCGAGGACTTCATAGTTGCACAAACGTTGAGAAGCTAAAATAGGGTTGCTGAAGACAAAGGGAACTAAAAGGATGACCATAAAGCACCAAGAATAAACACATAAATTAGCGAAAGTATATGGAACAAAAAAATGTAATAGTACGAGTATTGACCATCAAGGGAGCAGACCTAAATATTCCCAGACCCTATATTATAGACTGCTTGCTCATTTACTAATTTTATAATAAAATTCACTAAAATTATAGACTGCATTCTCATTTAACAATTCAATAATAAAGGATCATACCCCAGTATTTTAATCATACGCCTCAAGATATCAAATTCTGAACCTCCTGGAAACAGTGGCAATCCAAGAAACAGCTCGGCGACAATGCAGCCAAAAGACCACATGTCAATAGCTGTAGTGTATCTATATGGTGGTTAAGCTTTTACATACAACCTCGAGAAAGTTTTAGAAATCATGTACCATAGGAAGAAAACCAACTAACATTAGTTTGCATTTAAATTAATAAACGAAAAGAAAAGTTACAATTTACTGGAACTATAGCAACAAAGTTTATGAAATAAATCAATAAGATTCATAGATCAAAGAAAATTGTGATGATGATAGTGCAAACTAGCCTATCTCACTGACATGAGATCTTTCAGTGCCAGAGACTATGAGAAAACATTTTAATTTTTGTTCAGAAACGGTTCTTATCTTGGAATTTAAAAGGATACTGGTACCCAAGTAATACTTCTGGCGATCTGTAGTAACGACTCTGTAAGAAGATTGACCAGCAAGCTTAATTATTTTGTTTGGTTAGATATAACCTAACAGATAGGTAAATGGAAAGCAAGAAGAAAACCTGAATATATGAATAAACAGTTTTATCTTCCATGCACGCTGATCCAAAGTCAATTATCTTAATTTCAGTTGGCTTCACACTGATGCAATTGAAAAAAAAAATCCACTTGATTAAAGTTATCAGTTACAGTTTTGGGTATAGGAATGGTTCTAGAAAGTAGACCTGGCACACAGAAGAATATTTTCTGGCTTCAGATCACAATGGATTATGCCAGCATCTTTCAAAAGAGCCAAACCAAGTAAGATCTAGAGGACACCATAAAAAACAGTTGATACTGTAGATTAAAACAATAAAAAAGGAAACAAATCAGTGAAAACATAGATCTGGAAAATATAAATACCTGCTTCGAGAAGAGCTTGACTATACTTAATGACAGGCCTCTAAACTGATTTATCTTTATGAGCTCATACCTGAGAACCATAAATTACCAAGAACAACGGAATTATCATCAACAAACACTGTATACAGATCGCATGAAGGAAATTAGAGGAAAAGCATAAGTAAGATAGAAGGAGAAGATACTTCATTTAAACAACTTACAGGTTCATGTCGAGAAGTTCAAAGCATATGCACAGATGACGTTGATGTAAGAAGTAGTCGAATATGCGAACAATATGGTTCTTATCCTCTGGATCATACTTCTTATTTAGCTACACACCCAAGCGAAAAGTAAGAGACAGACAGACCCCATTAACGATTTTTCACTACGAAGAATATGAATACGAAGGATCATTAAAATATAGAATAATTACATACCGTTGTCAATATAGATACTTCAACCAGCGCCTGCTGATAGTATGCAGGCTGGTTTTTTATTACTTTCACAGCAACAAAGCTGTTCGTCTCAGGAACCCAGCATTTAGCAACCTGACCAAAAGTCCCATGGCCAAGAAGATCTTTGACAATGTATCTAAGAGAACGAGTGAAACTTCATCAAAAAGACAGGTATTGTAGAGGTTTAAATTTTATGCCTCTGACAGCACGCCAAAAGGAGGAACCGAATCGATGAAAACAAAAATTTGAAACTAAATAAAACAATAGCAAACCTCTGTCGTGAATCTGAACTGCAAAAGTCATCATTTACAGCCAGAATTAGATCAGAGTTGACATTATCGAAGCCATCATTGTGCACACCAACTGATGGAGTTGTCAAATACCGCTTAGGATTCAACTCTCCTCTATATTTGAACTGTGGGTCACATATTTTGTATGTCTCAACCAAGTCCCTAGTTAGTCTCACTACAACCTGCAAAAAGACATATATATATATATATATAAGTTAACTTGAGTTCTGAAAGTAGTGCAACAGAGACAAAAAATTTGACTGTTACCATCCTTAAGTAGATATACATTTCTGCTGTCTTGTAATAATAGTGATTCAATACAAGATAAAAAGGTAAATAGAGTATGAATAATAAGAATCACCTTGCTTAAAGTCAAGGCAAGAAGACAACAACATATATCAGTTAATTCCAAAACGATGCCCAACTATCCCAGCAGAATGATAGCACACTACAGCAGCTAGAAAACTAATGGGAGCGACTAGCTATATACTCAGCTAAACAGCCGCACAAGAAGCTCTGCAAATTGAACTCTGGTATGCATTCAAGTGATCCAACAAACCTACCAGCCAATTTCTTTAGCAAATAAACTATTCAGGTCAACTAGTGTGCACAACCATTCCCTACGCAAACCCAAAGTTCATGACAGAATTCAACCCAGTAATTATCAACTGCCTGTGTTGCAACTAAGATTAATGCAAGAAAATGCGCACTTGTTTATTAGATTGAAAATCCACATAGTTATGAAAATGGGTAGCATTTGGATTAAAATCGGAGATGAGCTGATTTTGGTTGGATGATGACACCTAAAAAACATGACGGAGTGGATAACTCTAACTTGACGCTGCATTACCAATGAAATAGTTGTTGAACTATATATTCTTCAGCTAAAGTACTACTTTACATGCATTGAGCAATATGTACAAAGTAAAATAGTATTTTCCAATGTAGATAGATATTAAATAAGTTTTCAACAACTTAAGATAAGATATAAACTAGAATTACACATCATTTAATGTAAGCCTCCAATGAAGCCAAACAGCCACTTTCTAAAGAATCACATGCATCACCTATATTCCATACATCCAAGGCACTTACCAGTGCGTTACCCTCTAAAATAACTCACGGTATAGTATAACTTCGGTAGATTTAGAGAGCGGATCTTCTAAGCCTCCTTTACTACTAGCGTAAGAGAATACATACTAGAATGTTTGTAAGACCGTCATGCATGACTGGACCAAGTCTGCTATTCAACTGAAAATTCATATAACCCTAGAGCTAACTGGCAGCTTTACAAACAACATTGGCTAACAGAACCAGCAGAGAAATCACTTGGCACTAGTCTCTATCCATTCTCACTATCTTTGTAAATTAAAAAAACCACACAAAAACAAAGCTTGATTTGATGCATTCAAAGATGACCTTAAAACTTACAGAGTCCATCTCAAAACCAAAAGATCAATACTTACCGGCTTCTTCACCGCAGCTCGAACTTTGCTTTCGGACCCTCTCTGTGGCAAATAACGCTTAAAAACCAGCTGAATTGGCTTCCACGGTGTTGATACAACCCCTATAGAACCACCATCGCCGGAACCAATGTCATCCATTATCTCAGAAACGAAAGAGTAAAAGAAACCCTCAATTGACCAAGCCCAAGTCTCTCATCAAAATCAAAATTAGATACGAAACAAGAACAATCACGAATCCTAATTCCTCGGGAAGAGCTCAGAAATCAGGAATTTGCGATGATTAGGGTAGGGAGACACCCAATTGACTCAAGTCCCATGCCCCTTTGCTCATCCAATCAAACCTCAAGTCAGCGCCCCAACTCGAAACCCTAAAATCGATCTATCGATAAATCAACATAAAATGTAATTAAAGGAATCGAGTTTTATGGCGTCGGAACACCAACAGCACCGGGACGATTTCAACTTGATGATTCAGATGAAAAAAAATTGAAATCGGAGGATTGGAGAATCGAAGACCCCAAGTGTTGGGGATTGCGAGGACCAAGAGAGAGACAGAGAGATTTTGAGAGAGAGAGAGAGAGAGAGAGAGAGAGGGAGAAAGTGAAGCTTTTTGTTGTGTTTTGTTAATGTGTTTGGGGGGTCTGAGGAAGGAAGATGATATGAGTCGATGGGTTCCGTCTTCAAAATGACAACTCCTGATTTTTGTTCTTTCTTCTTTTGCTTCCCTTCTTGCATATTTCTTCTCTTTTAAGTCTGGATTTTTTTTTGTTGATTATTATTATTATTATCATTTAATCCATATTATTTGCATCAATTTAAAATATCTTTTGTTAAATCTAAAGTTTGTATTTCATATTTTTATTTAATAGATGTTGCTTTTATTTTTTATTTTAGTCAGACAAATGTTGCTTCTATTTCTGAAGTTTTTATGATAATATACTTTAACCCTTTTTTTTTAGGGTCAAAGTATCAACTTTAACTTCTATTAAAATTTATCAGTAAATTTGGGATAAAATCATAATAGGGAAAATGCCTATTATATGCCCAATTTTTTCAATTTAGATTATTTATCTTCTTAATTTTTCGATAATTTAACACATAACTTTAGTTAATATTGTCATTTTGATCATGTCATAATCGATAATGTTATGACAAAAATGTTTGTGTTACATTTCGTATGGGTTTTATAAAGGTAAAAATAAAAAAAACTTTTAATACGTTCATCCTTATCTAAAATTGTTTCTTAGGCTTTGTGTTGTTAGGGTTAAATACTATATGATCATCTGGATATGAGAATATAAGAACCACATATGTATATTCAAATCTATTGTGTACCACTTCTAAAAAGCCAATTTAATGTACTTCCCTATGAATTTTGTTTACATTTTGGATTCTTGTAGTGATATTATCCATTAC
>NC_025695.1:21795312-21827738 GCF_000633955.1 Camelina sativa | reverse complement strand
GCAGCTCGAACTTTGCTTTCGGACCCTCTCTGTGGCAAATAACGCTTAAAAACCAGCTGAATTGGCTTCCACGGTGTTGATACAACCCCTATAGAACCACCATCGCCGGAACCAATGTCATCCATTATCTCAGAAACGAAAGAGTAAAAGAAACCCTCAATTGACCAAGCCCAAGTCTCTCATCAAAATCAAAATTAGATACGAAACAAGAACAATCACGAATCCTAATTCCTCGGGAAGAGCTCAGAAATCAGGAATTTGCGATGATTAGGGTAGGGAGACACCCAATTGACTCAAGTCCCATGCCCCTTTGCTCATCCAATCAAACCTCAAGTCAGCGCCCCAACTCGAAACCCTAAAATCGATCTATCGATAAATCAACATAAAATGTAATTAAAGGAATCGAGTTTTATGGCGTCGGAACACCAACAGCACCGGGACGATTTCAACTTGATGATTCAGATGAAAAAAAATTGAAATCGGAGGATTGGAGAATCGAAGACCCCAAGTGTTGGGGATTGCGAGGACCAAGAGAGAGACAGAGAGATTTTGAGAGAGAGAGAGAGAGAGAGAGAGAGAGGGAGAAAGTGAAGCTTTTTGTTGTGTTTTGTTAATGTGTTTGGGGGGTCTGAGGAAGGAAGATGATATGAGTCGATGGGTTCCGTCTTCAAAATGACAACTCCTGATTTTTGTTCTTTCTTCTTTTGCTTCCCTTCTTGCATATTTCTTCTCTTTTAAGTCTGGATTTTTTTTTGTTGATTATTATTATTATTATCATTTAATCCATATTATTTGCATCAATTTAAAATATCTTTTGTTAAATCTAAAGTTTGTATTTCATATTTTTATTTAATAGATGTTGCTTTTATTTTTTATTTTAGTCAGACAAATGTTGCTTCTATTTCTGAAGTTTTTATGATAATATACTTTAACCCTTTTTTTTTAGGGTCAAAGTATCAACTTTAACTTCTATTAAAATTTATCAGTAAATTTGGGATAAAATCATAATAGGGAAAATGCCTATTATATGCCCAATTTTTTCAATTTAGATTATTTATCTTCTTAATTTTTCGATAATTTAACACATAACTTTAGTTAATATTGTCATTTTGATCATGTCATAATCGATAATGTTATGACAAAAATGTTTGTGTTACATTTCGTATGGGTTTTATAAAGGTAAAAATAAAAAAAACTTTTAATACGTTCATCCTTATCTAAAATTGTTTCTTAGGCTTTGTGTTGTTAGGGTTAAATACTATATGATCATCTGGATATGAGAATATAAGAACCACATATGTATATTCAAATCTATTGTGTACCACTTCTAAAAAGCCAATTTAATGTACTTCCCTATGAATTTTGTTTACATTTTGGATTCTTGTAGTGATATTATCCATTACATGCTTTAAATGGTAAAGCAACAAATATTGAGAAATAAAATAGAAAGTCAAAAAAATACACTATATGTTACATTATACTAAGTTGAGGGTTTAAGTTACTCAAATTGAAAAGTTGGACATTCAATAAGCATTTTTTCTCCATTAGGCTAAAAACTTTTATGATATTGAAAACATATCAATATCAGTTAATTATAACTGATAAAAACATAATATTGCTTATTATAATTTTTGCAACATTAACGTCATTTGATAAATTGATGCAAATCCTTACATCATTTATATTCAACTTACACAAAATTAACAACATTTTTGCAATTGATACATATTAACACTGATTACAATAATAGATGCCAATAATTATTTCAATCCATGCAAAATCACCACTTACAATGTCACTTATATAAGTGACATAAAACTCATTTGCATCAATTATAAATTATACAAATATATAAAATAAGTTACCCAAAATACCTTTTCTTTGTAGTGTATAGATGATTCTATCAAAGGTTTGTTTATTGGCTACATTAAGTGTGTTTTCTTGAATAAAATGTTTTAAACAACTAATTTTTTTGATGAATATGCTTAGTTAAACTTAAATGTGTATATAATCTAATATAATAAAGTAGACTAACACTATAAACTTGCTCTCAGTACAAAATAAACCCTACAAACGTGCATCTACAATATATCCCTATTTTCTGGTTTCTTTTTTTTATAGCTAATCGTATAGTACAAAAGAAATAAAAACTTGAATCAAAATAATACATAATATGATTATTAAATTATTTAGTAATTTCATTCTAATTAGAATAAACTAATATATATTTTAATATATATAATTTATAAATATTTATAGAGGAATAGCTGAATACATATTTCGTTTAAAGAGAGAATTAAATATGTATTTGAATTTATAATTTCATTTGCTTGAAGTTCTTGTCATATATTTATATTTATAGCAACTTTGAATTTTTATATTTAAACACACAAAATACAATTCTTTATTCACAATAAATTTATTTCTATGACTTTTTCACTTATTTTATTAACTTATATATTATATAAAATATTTTGTAACTATAATACTTATAACCATATCCATGTTTTAAGGCACTAAATTTTAATGAATTGCAATTGTTTATTTGTTTTTATGTTGACAGTTTTGTCACCTCTATAGTATTTATAGCATTGCAATGAATGATTAATGACAATTAAAAAAATAAAAATAAAAAAGAAAATCTATTAATATTTAATTATTGCATTTTTATAACTGTTATTACAATGAAAAATGAATGATATAAAGATTAGTGCAACAACTACTACCCAATTAAATAATCGATTTATAATATAGTCTTAACTAGTTCATTTCAATAGTAGGAACTCTTGAATTTCTAGCGATCGTCGCAGGAACTCATTTCAATAGTAGCGACTCTTTTTTAGAATGGCAACGGCTTTCCCTTGACAACAGTAGCGACTCTCTTTGTTCATTTTTTCTGTCGCAGTCGCTAGATCAGCGACTTGAAAAAAAACAGGGCCTATGTTACTATAACTGCATTTTTAGGAATTAAGCTTTCAGTATTATATATATATAAAGTTAACTTTTCTCTCTTCTTCTTCCTCCACATCAGCAATGCTATATATTTTTTCTTTATTAAAAATTACTTTTTTAAAGATTCATTTATTGCATATTTATTACTTATAATTAATAATAGTAAAAAAATAATTAAACAAAATTAATTAATTTTTAAAATAGCAAAAACAATAATATAAATTTGTTTTATGAAATAATAAAATAATATAAGAATGAATTAAGTAACATAAATAAAAAATTTCAAAAAGTAAAAATAACACTATGAATTTGTTTTAGTAATAATGTTATTATTCTAATTTTAACCAAAAATGATCATATTTCAAAATTTAGAATGGGTTAATGAGTTTTAGAATGGAAGTAAAAAACAATTTCTGTAATTGTATTTATAAAATTCTTAACAGAAAAATAAAAATTGAAGTGAAACATTAGTTTCTAATTAGAAACATATACTACAAATATTTATTATTAAATTTCACTTAAAGAAAAATAAAAGATTAATTACTCAACTCAACTTAAAAGTTTTGATCAAAAATGAAGACATTGTAAGGGTCACACTTTTTTGGAGAAAACTATTAAAAATACTCTTGAAAAAATAATTCATCTAAATAATTCAACCTCTTTTATCATCAGCTTTTTTTTCCTCTATTTCGACATTTGCTATTTTGTTTTTCTGGGTTTCCGAAATTTAACATGTTATTTCATCGCCAATCAATAGTTTAATAAATATTGTTTCAATTAGTATGGCCCTGTTCTTTTTCAAGACGCTCATCCAGCGACTGCGACATATTAAAACAACACTGACAACACAATCAAAACTCAAAATGACAACAACAACGTAAAGACGATGACGGAACATGTCTACTTTAGCGAGAAAAAGTGTCGCTGAGAAGAGAAAGAAATCTCTTGAATTTCTAGCGATCGTCGCAGGAACTCATTTCAATAGTAGCGACTCTTTTTTAGAATGGCAACGGCTTTCCCTTCACAACAGTAGCGACTCTCTTTGTTCATTTTTTCTGTCGCAGTCGCTAGATCAGCGACTTGAAAAAAAACAGGGCCTATGTTACTATAACTGCATTTTTAGGAATTAAGCTTTCAGTATTATATATATATAAAGTTAACTTTTCTCTCTTCTTCTTCCTCCACATCAGCAATGCTATATATTTTTTCTTTATTAAAAATTACTTTTTTAAAGATTCATTTATTGCATATTTATTACTTATAATTAATAATAGTAAAAAAATAATTAAACAAAATTAATTAATTTTTAAAATAGCAAAAACAATAATATAAATTTGTTTTATGAAATAATAAAATAATATAAGAATGAATTAAGTAACATAAATAAAAAATTTCAAAAAGTAAAAATAACACTATGAATTTGTTTTAGTAATAATGTTATTATTCTAATTTTAACCAAAAATGATCATATTTCAAAATTTAGAATGGGTTAATGAGTTTTAGAATGGAAGTAAAAAACAATTTCTGTAATTGTATTTATAAAATTCTTAACAGAAAAATAAAAATTGAAGTGAAACATTAGTTTCTAATTAGAAACATATACTACAAATATTTATTATTAAATTTCACTTAAAGAAAAATAAAAGATTAATTACTCAACTCAACTTAAAAGTTTTGATCAAAAATGAAGACATTGTAAGGGTCACACTTTTTTGGAGAAAACTATTAAAAATACTCTTGAAAAAATAATTCATCTAAATAATTCAACCTCTTTTATCATCAGCTTTTTTTTCCTCTATTTCGACATTTGCTATTTTGTTTTTCTGGGTTTCCGAAATTTAACATGTTATTTCATCGCCAATCAATAGTTTAATAAATATTGTTTCAATTAGTATGGCCCTGTTCTTTTTCAAGACGCTCATCCAGCGACTGCGACATATTAAAACAACACTGACAACACAATCAAAACTCAAAATGACAACAACAACGTAAAGACGATGACGGAACATGTCTACTTTAGCGAGAAAAAGTGTCGCTGAGAAGAGAAAGAAATCTCTTGAATTTCTAGCGATCGTCGCAGGAACTCATTTCAATAGTAGCGACTCTTTTTTAGAATGGCAACGGCTTTCCCTTCACAACAGTAGCGACTCTCTTTGTTCATTTTTTCTGTCGCAGTCGCTAGATCAGCGACTTGAAAAAAAACAGGGCCTATGTTACTATAACTGCATTTTTAGGAATTAAGCTTTCAGTATTATATATATATAAAGTTAACTTTTCTCTCTTCTTCTTCCTCCACATCAGCAATGCTATATATTTTTTCTTTATTAAAAATTACTTTTTTAAAGATTCATTTATTGCATATTTATTACTTATAATTAATAATAGTAAAAAAATAATTAAACAAAATTAATTAATTTTTAAAATAGCAAAAACAATAATATAAATTTGTTTTATGAAATAATAAAATAATATAAGAATGAATTAAGTAACATAAATAAAAAATTTCAAAAAGTAAAAATAACACTATGAATTTGTTTTAGTAATAATGTTATTATTCTAATTTTAACCAAAAATGATCATATTTCAAAATTTAGAATGGGTTAATGAGTTTTAGAATGGAAGTAAAAAACAATTTCTGTAATTGTATTTATAAAATTCTTAACAGAAAAATAAAAATTGAAGTGAAACATTAGTTTCTAATTAGAAACATATACTACAAATATTTATTATTAAATTTCACTTAAAGAAAAATAAAAGATTAATTACTCAACTCAACTTAAAAGTTTTGATCAAAAATGAAGACATTGTAAGGGTCACACTTTTTTGGAGAAAACTATTAAAAATACTCTTGAAAAAATAATTCATCTAAAAAACAAAATCAATGGTAACAAAATATAGAAAAAATGATATGTAAGTCGTTACAAAAAGTGACATGTGATTTGTGAAGCATATCTCAGAAGAAATTTTATCAACTGAAGCTACAATTCTATAACATGATAAAAAAAAAGTAAAATATAAAACAAGCTTGATATTTCATTAATTTTATCAAATGCTTTTAACCCAAAACATTGACAGAAACAACATATTTGAAATACACAATATTTTTTGAGAAGATGAAGCCGAGGTTGAATCACAAAATTAACATCTGAAAATAGCATATGAGGTTTTAGAAAAATATGTAACTTGGATTAGTGAACGGATATTCATTGTCGGGTTTAACCGTTTTACCATCTAAGCATTCTTAACTTGGTCATAAATTCTATTATGGCAGCTAATGCACTTGGACAACCCCGTTGTAGCGACATAATACTAAAGATGTTCATAAAACTTTGTATATTTATATTTAATGTAGGATATCGATATGTTTAAATGATCTCTATAATTAGGCCAACGATTGACATTCAAAGTTAGAACTTTTAAAAATATGTTTTTATGGGATATGAATATAGAATGAACTCTTCTAGTAGTAAAAGGTCAGAAGATTGTCGACTCTTCCAGTGAGGTTTTTAAGTCATTTTTTTGTTACCATGTGATATATTGTTGATTTGCCAAGAAAACATTATTGCGACAATAGAAAATATATGTTATATATATATTGGTGAAATAAGTATGACTTTTATATAGATTTATCTTTTAAATTTCAAATGATTATATTTATGTTCAATGACTTTTATTAATAAAAAAATTTAACTTAAATCACGCCAAATTGATATAACAAAAAAATAGTTTATATATGTTGTATATCACTTAGTAAGGTAAGTTTAGTGTTTATATAGGTTTATACTCAAAATTTTGAATGATTATACTTGAGCTCAAAATTTTCTATTGATAGAAAATATTTTAAATTAAAATCTCGCGCACGCGCCGGAACAAATTCTAGTTATATATAAATTTGAATACATGTGAATCTAATTTTTCTTTCTAATTTAAATGTGTTATTAATACAACTAATTTTATTTTTATGTAATCTCTCATTTTAACTCCACAACTCATGATGAACTATTGAATCATTTTCAATTCATATTAGTCTCATTTTAGATATTGAAGGAAAAAGTGACTCGACTAGAAGAAAAATGACTTGGAGGATTTTCAAAAATATCATTTTTAATATATAAAATGACTAAATTCTAAACCCTAAACTTCAAATACTAAACCCTACCTCCTAAAAACTATACCATAAATGTGAAATAGAGAACCCAAACCTAAAAAAAAAATCTAAAAATTAATTTAACATATTGTAATTGTGTAAAAGATGACAAAAATGAAAATGTTCAAGAAAAGAGGTATTTTGAAAAAAGGTATCTCAAAAAGGGCATTTTTAACAAATTCTCAAATGACTTTTACCAAACATTTTGTACTTGTTCATTTTTTGCAATATATTTTATGTTCAAAAATTATTATTTTTTAAGAGACTAATACACCAAGTCAATAAATGGCTTGATTGTATATTTAAGCCATTTATTTAATGTATACTCAAAACTGATAAAAAAATATCCAAATGCACGGATAGGATCAGCAACCCTTAACTTTTAGAACAATACTTGGATTCACCCCTAGGGGTGAAACTCTTCATTCACCCTTTTCTAAAATAAGGAAATAAAATATGTATACATTATTATAAAATTAAATACTTAAACCGTTCTTTTATAAATCCAAACCGATATATAATTTTATTATAATTCTAAAATTTAAACTCTAACCATCTTATTTATAAACCCAAACCGACATAACTTCATTCTAATTGTAAAATCTAAACCCTAACCATCTCATTTGTAAACTCAAACCGACATATAATTTCGTTCTAATTGTAAAATCTAAACCCTAACCATCTCATTTGTAAACTCAAACCGACATATAATTTCGTTCTAATTGTAAAATCTAAACCCTAACCATCTCATTTGTAAACTCAAACCGACATATAATTTCGTTCTAATTGTAAAATCTAAACCCTAACTATCTCATTTTTAAACCCAAACCGACCTATAATTTCGTTCTAATTGTAAAATCTAAATCATAACCACCTCATTTGTAAATCCAAACCGACATATAATTTTGTTCTAATTGTAAAATCTAAACCCTAACCACCTCATTTGTAAACCCAAACCGACATATATTTTCGTTTTAATTGTAAAATCTAAACCCTAATTCACATTTATAAACCCAAATCGATATATAACCTCGTTTAATTGTAAAATCTAAACTAAAATAATATTTAATTTTCCTTAAATAAAAGTATATAGAATTTGTTTTCTTAATTTATTTTGCTTTTGAACTTAATTTTGATTTATTTTTTAAATGAAATATTAGATAGAACATTCTAATTGGTTGAATGTTGTTTTCCTTACTGACTGTCCGACTTGGTGAAGATGGTGTTTTCGCCTTCAGAGTGGCCCGCTTTCAAGTCGTACCTTGAGGAGATTCAAGGGGATAAAGAGGAGTTCATCTCTTTTTCTTTAGCATTAATCCCCCGAACTCAGAATGGTAAAGCAGACAATCTGGCACACCGTGTCCGTTCTGTTTTGCATCAGGTTACCTATATAAACAATGTTCTTTCCTATTGGCTCTCTTGAGCTAATCAGTTGTTGTTAAAATAAAAAACATTCTGATTGGTTGAGAGGGGAAAGGGTGAACCTAAGGGTGAATCTAAGTATTTTTCTAATTTTTATATATTTGTCTTGACTCATTTGAGCAATTTAATTAAAATTGTTGACAAAAAAATATTGTTATGATTAAATTAATAAAATTTAATACTTATAAATATGCAATTTAGTTTTTTTTCTCAAATATATAAATAATTTAATATCAAATGCAACGAAATGTGTCTCCATGGACTTTTAGTTCTATTAACGCAAACGGACAATACATATTTTCGTTTAAATTGGTTGCGAATTTCATAATGTTTCATTTGTTAAACGCAATGGAGATTTAACTTATTATGTCTCTATCATAGTACTAAACTGATAGAAAGAGATAAGTTAGAATCACTAACTAAAAAAAAAAATTAAGTAAAATGTTATTTAGTTGATGTGCAATGATGAATGTCAAGTTGAGCTACAATGTGTACATATAGACTAGAAAAGAGATATTTGTGTCGTAAGAGCATATTGAGTCACATAATATTATTATTATTATTGTGGATATAATGATTGCATAAAAAAAGTTAATCAAATTGTTTTTGGTCTTAACATATGAACTTGATTGCTTAACCAAGGAGATGATGAACTCCATATTAAACCTTAAGTAACTATTTAAAAGTTTTTTAAGCAATAAATTTAACAGAGGCACAAAACACACAAAGATTTGATAAATCAAATGAAATTAACTGGATAATCAAAAACATAAAATTTGAAAATATGTTGTATAAAAGAACACATGATCTGTTTAGGTATAAAACATGTTAAAATGTGAAAGACCGTTTTGTAAATTAAAAAGAAAATCTTTGTTTGTTTATTGAGATGTAAATACTATACCTTCAAATTCAAAGATGAAAATAAAAAACCAACGTAGAATCTTCAGAATGTAAGAAACTGGAAAATGTAAACAAATTAATTTTGAAAAATACTATTCTTGGCAAATTTTTTAAGAAAAGTTTAAAAATACTATCTTATATAAGATATCTTATAAAAGTTTACATTGATTAATCGAGTTTCAAAAAAATTAAATCTATATAAACCTACTAAAATACTTTGATTCATCACCTCTAATCATTGCGTAAATTTTCTAAAGGTAGACTCAGTTTTGACAATTTGCGTGACACAAACAAACCCTTTGACAATTCATGAAAAGCAGTTCTAGCACTTCTTTTTTCAGTTTTTCTTTTCCACATATTATTAAGACTTCTTTTAGTGATGGAAAAATGAACAAGTAGGGTCTTTCCTCTAGATATGCTTACTTGTCCTGCTCAAGCGTCTTCTCTGCCACATGCTGCTACACCACATTATTCTACGTATGACAAATACTCTTTATATAACTATATTGATAGATTCCGTTCAAAATATATTAATATTTCTTTTGAACCTTCCCAAGTTTTAGTTTCCCATTCGCACCCCATATATTTTGGTAAGAGCGATACTTAGTTCACCAAGTATACTATGTCATATTATTTTTAAATAAAAATAAAAAATTAATAAAAAATTAAAAAATCATTAAAAATATTAATCTAATTAATAGTAAAATTTAAACCCTAATTTTCTTTTCTTTCTAAATGTAAACCAACATATAACCTCGTGTAATTATAAAATCTAAACACTAATACTCTTTTATAAACTTAAACCGACATATAATCTCGTTTAATTTAATTGTAGAATCTAAACTGTACTCGTTTTTGTTAACTCAAAACGACATATAACATCATTTCATTGTTAAATTTAAACCCTAATCTTATTTTATAAACCCAATCTGACATACAATTTTGTTGAATTGTAAAATCTAAACCTTAACTCATCTTTTATAAACCCAAACCGATATATATTTTTGTTTAATTATAAAATCCAAACTCTAGTTCTTTTTATAAACCAAACCAATATATAATTTCGTTTAATTGTAAAATCTAAATCCTAAGTCCTATTTTATAAACCTAAACCGACATATAACTTTGTTTAATTGGAAAATCTAAACCCAAAATCTTATTTATAAATTCAAACTGATGCCTCAGATTTTATTTCCTTAATTTGTTCTGATTTTTTTTTTAAATTATATTATGACATGGCATATTTGATTGGGTAATTATGAGGAAGTGAACAAGAGAAGTTTACCCCTAGGGGAAGAATAAGTTGTGGAATTCCTTTTGAAAGAGAAGAATAATATTTCAATCAAAACTCAAATGTATGATCATTGTTATACTTCATCTTTGAAATAGCATATTAAGTCTAAATTTTGTTGTATGTTTTCTTTTAAGTGTTAAACTAGGATTTACCCTGTGGTACACCACGAGACAATTTTTATGTTTTTCATTTTATTATTATATCTAATTTTTATAATTTTGTATTTGAAATAAATTGGGGTTTAATATAAATATTATACTGTTATTGTATATATATATATATATATTAGTGTTTTGTAATAAGTAACAGTATATTTTATTAAATGTATGTGAGTCTTACTTATAAAAAGAGTAAGATATCATCAAACAAAATTATTTACCGTGTGGTAGTACCAAATTAAATTATTTAAAATTATATGAATGTTGATCCAAATCCGTCCCATTATATCACCCAGATGATATTTTACACATTTTTGTAAGTTTGAATGTTTATAATATTTTGTTTTCGAAAATTCTAAAACTATTATATCTAGTATAATTAAAAGATATAGCGGTATTTAAATAAATTGTTAATTATAATTTTTTAGCTGTAGTATATAATTTTGTTGGAGTTTGGCAGATAAATATGTTTTTTTTCATAATTTTGAAGTAATTGTTAGTAATTTGAAAATAATAGTTTGTGAAGGACAATATTTTAATGTTACGTAATGTTTTAATTTGAAGAGATTTTTGTATATTCTTATAACACGAAATTACCATGAACTGTGAATAAGAGGTTGATATTGAAATAGATATCTCAATCGATTCTATAACGTTTTGCCCAAAAAAAAATCACGTTATTATTTTTTGTAAAAGTTCAATAATCTAACTTTATTATTAACATAAAATGGATGAAAGAGTTAAATAAGACAAAGTTTGGTTGACAAAGACATAGTTAATTAAGAAATCGTCTAACATTCTCTTACTTCTACTTTTCTGTATAAATTCAACGTACGGAGAGAAAGATAAGTTTTAAGTACAAATATGTATACGATCTGGATAATATATAAGTGGAAATATGTTTATTCAACATCTTTGTTCTCCAGATTCTGAAAGACATGTTTAAACACCACATTAGTTGTTGGTGTTCCAATCTTGCCTCTTTGTTGAGAATAAATAGTTATAAAAAAACCTAAAAAAGCCTAAGTTTTTAAGAAAGCAAGAAGTGCTATTAGTAGTTAATTGATACATAAACATATAATGATATATGTATACATGAGAAAACAGAAATAAAGTGTTGATAGAGATCTTCTTTTTCATCGGCTAACACCAATCACTTGCGCTAACACCAATCTCTTAGGTAAGCAAATGAGGCAGCCATTGAAATCTTTAATTTTATTATGGATTGCTATAAGTAAATTGTGTTTGCTCAGATGATTTTTCTACTTTCTATTGACAGACTTTTTATAGAGATCTTTGATGATGCCAGTTAGGTATGATTGCAAATCGAGAGAAAATTGGTGAGCAAGACTAACATATTTAGATAAGGAATGTTAGTCTAACAAATTTTATGTTTCCTTTATTTTCTCGATCTTTAGCTAAGAAATGAGAGAAATCTTTATTGAATTACGATTTCATGATTAATGTTTAGTACTAAAACCCTTTAATTCTTTTCTTTATTTAAATATATCTTACAAAAACCGGATTTTGTGATTGAAATTCTCTTCAAAATATATATCCGTTTATAAAAATTCAAATCCGCTTAATTCTTTTCTTTATTTAAAAATATATATCCGTTTATAAAAATTCAAATCACATCATATGCTGAAAAAAATCTAAAATTTTATTAACATTATGTATTATATAGTAATTCAAATAATTAAATATAAGATTAAATAAAAGTGAAAGGAGAATTATATTTTAATCTAACATATTGATTTAAATTAGGTAGATAGATTTTAGGAAATTAATATTAGCATATAAGGAAATGATTGGTTTGGTTGTAAGGATTGTAGAGAATTTAGTTGGGACTTGTTTGGATACAAAGATAAGAGAGGATGACACAAAAATGTACTAAAAAAATGTTAAGATAGATTTATCAAAATATGATAACAAAACATATAAATTAATATAGTTTCTATAACTTTATATTTATAGATGTGCTTTGTTGAATGTCGAAAATAAAAATTACTAGGTACCAACCCGCACATAGTGCGGGATAAATTGATTCAAATAAAATATTATGAATAATATTATTATTTGAGATTTAAGATTTGTTTGTGTAAAATAAAATCTGTAAGTGAAGTTTATTTTTTTGTTTATTCAAGTTTGCGTTTATTTTGTGTAAAGATACGTTTGACCCGTGAACTATTTAAACATGAAAAAGAATTTCAACGTGGTGGAGAAAGTTTTGATGTCTTGTTGTGTTTCTAAATTCATATCTTTTATGTTTCAAATTGTTATCTACATCATTATGCCATCAAATAGATAAAACAATATTTTTTAGAATAATCAATTTAATTTAAATTAATCCTAAGTGTAAAAATACAATGATAAAAATGTATTAAAAGTGGTAAATAATCAAAAAGTGTAGTATTGGTGAAAACTTATATAAAAATGATTGTTTAGGGTTTTTAAAAAATTCAATAACAGGGATACCATGTTAAGATTTCTGAGTCACATATATTTAAATAGTCATTAGAATTTTTAAATGGGAGAAAAAGTTTTTATTTTTCAAAAATTTATATTGGTGAATAGATTTAAAATTATTTGTGAAATGTTATTTATTTTCAAGATTATATTATGATAATTAATTTTTAATACTTGAATAGTTATCAGATTTTTTTAAACCGAAGAATAAGTTTTGCATTTCAAAAATTTAAATAGGTGAATAAGTTTAAATTGTTTGTGGTATGTAATTTACTTTTATGATTATTGTGATAATTTATTTAACTTTTTTTTAAAAATATAGTTGAATAATCATAAGACTTTTTCAAAATAGGAGAATACCTTTAGCATTTAAAAAAAAATAAATGGTTTATATTTTTTTTTGTGAAATGTAATTTACTTTTAATAATTAAATAGGTTATGTAAGTGATAATTACATACATTTCCGGATTTTAATAGTTGATTAAAACTTTCATTTTTAAAAACTAATAGAAAAACATTAACTCATATATTTCAATAGTATATTTATGTAAATCATATATATAAAAGTAAGGTTTCACTCTCTCCTTATTGGTCCACTTGGCAATGCAATTTTAACAAAAAAAAAATATTTATATTAAAACACAGATTTAAAAACAATTAATTTTCACATTTAACTCACATAATATAAAACTGAAATCATATGAATTCCCCCTATAAATTATGCATTAACTTTATTTCTCCACTAAATTGTATTAATCAATTGTATTAAAACAAAACAATAAATTAGAATTGTAACTCTCAATTTTTTAATTGTAATTTTTCATCATTTCTCTTCCTATAAATACTCATTATCTTATTCTCTTAGTCTATCACTCTTTCATTCTCTCATCTTCTTCATATATATAAAAGTAAGGTTTCACTCTCTCCTTATTGGTCTACTTGGCAATGCANAAAAAAAATTATATTAAAACACAAATTTAAAACAATTAATTTTCACATTTAACTCACATAATATAAAACTGAAATCTTTATAGCTTCTCCCTATAAATTATGCATTAACTTTATTTCTCCACTAAGTTGTATTAATCAATTGTATTAAAACAAAACAATAAATTAGAATTATAACTCTCATTTTTCTAAATGTAATTTTTCATCATTTCTCTTCCTATAAATACTCATTATCTTATTCTCTTAGTCTATCACTATTTCATTTTCTCATCTTCTTCCACTACTCTCAAATCTCTTTTTTTTTGTTTTGTTTTGTTTTGTATTTTTTTTGTTATTGTTGTTGTATGAGTTATAAAAATCAAATCAAATATCATTGTAAAAGCTTAGTTTTAGAGTTTGTATGATATGTATATCTTATATATATATATTTTTAATCTTTTAAAAGGTTTTTCTCCATTTTCTATTTTATATTAACATCTTATAAATTATTATTTTCATACTTTCTTACAATATTCACCACACAATAAGATCATGAAGTTGAAATGATCCATATCTAATTATCTATTATGTATCTGGTTATCGTACATATTTATGTATCATTTTTAATAATTTATAAAGATCAATATAATATTTAAAGATCAATATAATTATCCATTTATAAAGACTATTTTGTTTTGTGATCCAATTGATAAATCTGCAAAGATCAATACAATATATATATATATATATTTATGATTTGAGGTTTTTGAAAACAAAAAGAACATAATTAAACAATTGGTTTTTGTGTGTTTAATCAAAATAAAAAATGATCCAAAAAGAAATCATATTCAACTGGAACTTAAATATAAAAATAAAATATAATTTAAAAAATACCATTTAACTAAATTCTCTAAAGATGAAACCATTAGTATGAAATCTAGCACTATAAATTAAATTGATGAGAGAAAAAAAAACCAAAAAAATATAAGTTATCCTAGGAGTTTTAAAAATTATTGAGATTGAAGAATTCATATAATTTTATAAGAAAAATAATATAGTTTGTCACTTCAAAAGTAATATTTTTATATTTTGAAATATGATGTGTAAGTGTTGAGTTTATATCAACAAACAACCAAATCATGTAAATTTTGATTCGGCCACTTAGTATTCCTTTTATTTTAGGTTATAAAAAATTAAAATATGTATTTATAATTAAAGGCATGTAACTCCATTTAAATCAAATGTAACTCCTATCCAATAATTGTACATTAGTTCATTTCTCCTACTAACTTATTTATCTTTCAAGAGAAAATATTTTTGGTTAAATTTTAATATTTTTTAATTATTTTGGTTGGCTAAATTAATATATTTATTATGTAAAATTATTGTTAATAATATATTTCTCATTTCAAAGTTTAAAGCAATATATCATATATATAAAAGTAAGGTTTTGGTCTCTCCTTATTGGTTGATTTTCATTTAATGTTTTCTAATTTTTTTTATTTTTTTATTTGCTTTCTAATTGCTTTAAACAATATTTAAGATCCAATAAACACAATACATTTAACTCACACATTAAAATAAAATTATAACTGAAAATAAAATAAATTATGCATTAATCATATTCTACCACTCAATTCTATTCAAACACAATAAATTACTATTGTAACTCCATAGTTCTAAATGTAACTTCCATCATTTCTTATCATATAAATAAGCATTCTCTCAATCTATCATTCTCTCATATTGACATTCTTTTACTATCTCATTTTCACATTCTCTCATTCTCTTCTACAATACCTCAAATCATTTTTCGTTTTTTTTTTTGTTATTTTTGATTTCTTATTTTTGTTGTATGGGTTGTAAAAAAAATGAAATATCATTGTAAATTGTTAATGCTAAATTTTAATTTTAGAGACTACATGATATATATTTTACATTGTTCTTATTTTAAAAGATTTATCTCCTTTATCTAATTTGGATTATTATCTTATAAGTAATCATTCTCTCTTCCTCTCCCACCAATATCAAATGTTGTTATATCTCATATGTGTTGTAAGAGTTTGATTCTATATTTTAATTTAGAAAGTATTATATATATATAGATATTACATTGTTCTATTTTTTAAAGATTCATCTCCATTATCTAATTTGGATTACCATCTTATAGTAAACATTCTCTCCTCCTCTCCTACCAATATCAAATGTTGTTATATCTCATATGTGTTGTAACTTGTAAGAGTTTGATTCTATATTTTAATGTAGAAAGTATTATATATATTTAACATTGTTTTCAATTTTTTTTTTATTTATATAAAAAAATATTTCTTTTATATTTCTTGCCTTTCTAATCTATTCATATTTATTTTTTAAATTTGCATAGTTAAATTTAAATTCACATATGTTGGTTTTAACAAAACAATCAACTTTATTTGAGAATTAGATGTTCCTATTCATTTTTAAACGATCAATGTGTAACATATAAGCATTTTGTCTTGCAATCACAAGTTCCATTTCCATTGCTTAACTCCATGGTTAAACTATAATATATGTTGTCCTATTTGTAGGAATAACAACATACTTATTTAATTTATTTAAAAGAGCAGATGATTAAACGAAATAAACATTTCTCCAAATTTTATAATTCAATCAGTGAGTGTACTTATTACTTTGAAAAACTTTTACATTGAAGTTCATAAAATCATATAAGAAAACTAAAATACTATATCACTTCAAATTTGGAAGGAAACACTTGGTATTCCTTTTAAAAAAAGTCAAGACACATATAAAAATTTATTAATATTTAACTCACTTTAAAGACATTAAAGGTCATTTAACTCAAAAATAACTTCTATCCAATAATTTCATACATTCCTCCCACAAATAAAAAAATATATATATATATATATATGTTCAAGATTGTATTTAAATATTACATAATTTTTTAGTTAGCTAAATTTATAGTCACATATATACAATATATATACATAAGAATTCATATTACTTATTAACACCATAATTCGACCCATTATTTGCTTAACTGAAAATTGGTTTCAAAGCCAACTAAAGAAAAACAGAAACGATCTTATTGATATTAGACCAAAACATGGGCATACAAACATAATCACTTACACGGAAGATAATTATTTTTAAAAAATAACTTATTATTGCAACATCAACATATGAAGGGTTTACATAAGCAGTTAATTAGAAAATCTAAAATACAATAAATGTATTGGCAACAATACCAGTCAATGATAAGATTGGATCCTCAAAAGCAAGAAACAACATCCTCATAATTCATAAAAAATAAACGCCATAATTGTACACATCTAAACGAAATGGTATAAACATATAGTGTATAAATACAATTGACTGCGAAGCCCGTATATGTCTAATTAAAACGAAATAATACAAAAGAGAAAACGAAAAAGACCAAAAAGAAATAAAAAAGTGCCAACTACACCACAACCCATGCGTTGCGTGGGGAAACACCTAGTAATAATGAAAGGTAAGAGCATTTATTAAAATGGTACAGGAGGTCTGTGAGCGCGACACCTCAGCTTTTTGGTGAAAGTGCTTCTCCATTGATATATAGGATATATACAACCATACAAATTTTGGTAACCTTTTAAATTAAGTAAAAAAAATCTCAAAAATTAATTGTAATAACTAATATCTCACTGTGAGATTCTCACATATTCCACTGATCCATGTGTTGGAAGTTGGAACTCAGCTCCAAAGCAAAACTGGAATCATTTGTAGAATCTAAAACTTTGGGTTCTCGAAAGAAAGAATCAGAAGATAAAGGGGTTATAAGCCAACAAACAAGAATATAAGGATAGGACAGTAATTAAACACGTCACCTGCTCACAAAGAATCAATGCTAGCCAATCACATCTCTCCACTCCGATCTCTCATCACGACTCTCTCCTCTTCTCAGGTCTCAAAAACAAATTTGAATAACAGTTTATTTTTCTTCAAACTGAACCAATAATAATAAGAATAATAAATAAATAAATAATATTTCTGAGAGCCTCAAGTTTCATCTTACGGCTTAAATCGGTCAGTCTCAAATATCTGGAAAAAAACACCTTTCTCCAATCTGTATAAATAAGCTCCATTAGATTTTGTATTATTCTCTGTATTTTTATTTTCCGTTCGATTCCCAGAAAATGTCAATAGATTCTGCTTTCTAGCTTTTGCAGAGTTTCTCGGGAATCTCATTAATTTTTTTTTCTTTTCTTTCTTTGTGTTTAATTGCTCGAAAAAATCTGATGGAAGCAGCGTCAAGTTTCTTGTGTAGAAGTATTAGGATTCCGTCGACTACGACGGCGACGGCGGCTTTCACGTTTACTCGACCGCCGGTGAATTACGTTTGTGTGGTTAAGAGTGATGGTAACGGTGGCGGAGTTCGTGTTATCCCGACGCGGAAGGTCTATTGCAGCGGTGTTAGTGGTGGTTCTAGTTCCACTGCTGCTACTACGAAGAAGCCTCGGAGGAAAAGTACTGTTTCCGATAAAATTAGGTCTAGAAAAATCGAGAAGAGGAACGATAGTGCTGAATCTGTGAGTTTAAGTAGTGAAACTGTTGTTAATGAGGTTAGGGAGGAAGATGAGAGACCGAGGAAGAAGAGCGATAAAGAGATGAGTCTTCGTGCTTTGAATCAAAATGGTGACCCGTTGGGGCGGAGAGATTTAGGGAGGAACGTAGTGAAGTGGATTAGTCAGGCTATGAAGGCTATGGCTTCTGATTTCGCTACTGCGGAGGTTCAGGGGGAGTTTTTGGAGCTAAGGCAGACGGTGGGATCTGGTTTGACGTTTGTGATTCAGGCTCAGCCGTATCTCAATGCCGTTCCCATGCCATTAGGTTCTGAAGTCGTCTGTTTGAAGGCTTGTACACATTATCCTACCTTGTTTGATCATTTCCAGAGAGAGTTGCGTGATGTTCTTCAAGACCTGGAGCGGAAGAACATAATGGAGAATTGGAAGGAGACTGAGTCTTGGAAGCTGCTCAAGGAGATAGCTAATTCAGGTTTTAATATGAAATATGCTAGTTGATGGATTGTTTTCTTAGTACTTGTTGGTTTTATGGTTTGGCTGAAGTTGAAGTTTTGGCTTATATGGTGTTGTACAGCTCAGCATCGGGAGGTTGCTCGCAAAGCTGCTCAGCCAAAGCCTGTTCAAGGAGTTTTTGGGTTAGACTCAGAAAAGGTGAAGGCTATACAGGGAAGGATTAATGACTTCACCAGCCGGATGTCGCAGTTGCTTCAAGTGGAACGAGATACAGAATTGGAAGTTACGCAGGAAGAACTAGATGTTATCCCTACTCCAGATGAGAGCTCTGATTCCTCAAAACCGATTGAGTTCTTGGTTAGACACGGTGACGCCCCACAGGAACTTTGTGATACAATTTGCAATTTGTATGCAGTTAGTACCTCCACAGGTTAGACTTAACCCGATAGCGACACTCTTTTTCATTTGTTTGTCAATAATTCATATGCATTTGGTTGTAAGTTTTCATCTTTCAAATTTTCGATAAAATTTGTTGTAATTTACAACCAATATGCAGGGCTCGGAGGTATGCACTTGGTGTTGTTTAAGGTTGGGGGAAACCACCGTCTTCCTCCTACTACACTTTCCCCTGGTGACATGGTTTGCATAAGAATTTGTGACAGTAGAGGTGCTGGAGCAACTGCCTGTACGCAGGGGTTTGTTCACAACCTTGGAGAAGATGGGTGTAGCATTGGTGTGGCTCTAGAATCTCGTCATGGAGATCCTACTTTCTCTAAGCTCTTTGGAAAGAGTGTGAGAATAGATCGTATTCATGGGTTGGCCGATGCCCTAACGTACGAGGTAAATCTTTGTTCCATATTGTTTGAAGATGCATTGTTTAGTCCCAATATCTTCCATCTTTAATATGCTTGACATGTCCCATTATTGCAAGTGTTTCTCAAATATTGAGGTTTCATTACTATTTTTTCTTTCTGCTACTCGCTTACTGTAGTCTTCTGTTACAGCGTAACTGCGAAGCCTTAATGCTTCTTCAGAAGAATGGTCTGCAGAAGAAAAATCCATCAATTTCTGTAGTGGCGACTTTATTTGGGGACGGGGAAGATATAGAATGGCTGGAGCAGAATGATTACGTAGATTGGAGTGAAGCAGAGTTGAGTGATGAGCCAGTGGGTAAGTTATTTGATGATTCCCAAAGGAGAGCCATAGCTCTTGGAGTGAACAAAAAAAGGCCTGTTATGATAGTTCAAGGACCCCCTGGCACGGGTAAGACTGGAATGCTTAAGGAGGTCATTACCCTTGCTGTTCAGCAGGGGGAAAGAGTACTTGTAACAGCACCTACTAATGCAGCGGTTGATAATATGGTTGAGAAGCTCTTGCATCTCGGACTAAACATTGTCCGAGTAGGGAATCCTGCACGAGTATCATCCGCTGTTGCTTCAAAGTCTTTGGGGGAAATTGTGAACTCTAAGCTTGCAAGCTTCCGAGCAGAAATGGAGAGGAAGAAGTCAGATTTAAGAAAAGACCTTCGGCAATGCCTGAGGGATGATGATCTTGCAGCTGGCATTCGGCAGCTCTTGAAACAGCTTGGAAAGACGTTGAAGAAGAAGGAAAAGGAGACCGTTAAGGAAATACTATCAAATTCACAGGTTGTTTTTGCCACTAACATTGGAGCTGCTGATCCTTTGATTAGGAGGCTAGAAACATTTGATTTGGTTGTTATAGATGAAGCTGGTCAGTCTATCGAGCCTTCATGCTGGATCCCAATATTGCAAGGGAAACGTTGTATTCTTTCCGGTGATCCATGCCAATTAGCACCTGTTGTTCTATCTCGTAAAGCTTTAGAAGGTGGGCTTGGTGTATCCTTACTGGAAAGAGCTGCATCTTTGCATGATGGAGCTCTTGCGACAAAATTAACAACTCAGTATCGTATGAATGATGTAATCGCTGGTTGGGCATCCAAGGAGATGTATGGTGGATGGTTGAAATCTGCTCCAAGTGTGGCCTCTCATCTGCTTATCGATTCTCCTTTTGTGAAGGTACATCTTTTTGCTGTTTCTGCTGTTTGATGGTAACTTGGAATGCAATCACACATCTTTTTACCTTTTAAGCTTTTATAATTTAGAAAATTTCCAGCAAAGCATTATAGGTTTCTTTAGCAACTCTGTTGGTTTGTCTTTAATGATATTATCTTTGCTTGTGGTTGTAAGATCATATGTTTACAGCATTTTGGTAACCCCATGACTCTTATATGTAACATCATCCTTTTTTTTAACTAACTGCAGCATACTTGGATTACACAATGTCCACTGCTTCTGCTTGACACAAGAATGCCATATGGAAGTTTATCAGTGGGGTGCGAGGAGCGTCTAGATCCAGCTGGTACAGGCTCATTATACAATGAAGGAGAAGCAGATATTGTGGTTAATCACGTCATTTCGTTGATATACGCAGGTGAGCGATCTATTTTCATGTTCAATGACTATGATATTCAAGTTGTTGTATCTTAATAACCTGCCAGAGTCTGAAGAATCAAAGATTCACGCATATTACTTGTGTTCCTGAATATAAGCTCGATAACCTAATAAAACAACACGTTGGTCATGATTTGCAGGTGTTAGTCCAATGGCTATTGCTGTTCAGTCCCCATATGTTGCTCAGGTTCAACTTCTCAGGGAAAGGCTGGATGATTTTCCAGTGGCTGACGGAGTTGAAGTCGCAACCATTGACAGTTTTCAAGGGCGGGAGGCTGATGCAGTAATCATCTCAATGGTACACATTATTCTGCTCTTGTTCCCTTCTATAGCATGAATACCTTATCTTCTTCTGCTCATAACTTGACTACTGGATCCCTTAACTATATAAGGAACCCGGGTTTTAGAATTAGCGTTTGTCATGGAGAAGATATTTTATAAAAATGAAAATTCTAGCGGGTAGTAAAGAAACAGAGATAAGATTATGAATCCATTTATATGTTATTTGCACTAAGAACTTATACTGCAAATAAGGACTCATGTACTTGCTGTGTTGTGAACCCATTACAGGTACGGTCGAACAACCTAGGTGCAGTGGGATTCCTAGGGGATAGCAGACGGATGAACGTAGCCATAACAAGAGCCCGGAAGCACGTGGCAGTGGTATGCGATAGCTCCACGATCTGCCACAACACTTTCCTTGCAAGACTGTTGCGTCACATACGCTATTTCGGGAGGGTAAAGCATGCAGACCCAGGTAGCTTGGGTGGGTCAGGACTAGGCTTGGACCCAATGCTACCTTACCTCGGCTAAAAATCACCCGTAAGTACTACCAAAAAGAAAGAAAAAAAAGAAAAAGATTCTTCGTCTTACTCCTCTCCCTCTCTTGTGGGTATAAAAATGTTTCCATGGCGAGTTGTGTTGTACAGAAAAGATCTGTTTCAATTGTTACCACAGAAAATAGTCTCTGTATATGATGACAAAAGATGATTCATGTATACTTTTACAATTTGTTGATTGTCCAAAAATTATAGTCTTATTAACGTTGTTGTTGTTGTTACTAAATGGTAAAACGAAGTTCTCTAGAATTCAACAACAGCTCACAAAATTTCATGGTAACTTCTTCACCAACTATTATTTTATTACACCTCATACTTCATTGTACAAGGACAATTTTTTTGTTTCTTTCAACATGTATTGTATTCTACCAAGTACGAATTCGAACAGTTAACACTTAACACAGTAACGATTCACACTACTAGGAACGTTGTTGTACCATATTTTCTTTGGTTATACAAATTTAGGTAGAGAGGTCTGTCTATAGATATTGAATTGGTGCACTAACCACAAAATACTAACAAAATATGTACATCTTTGGGTATTGTGCCGCAAACTTATCAAAACTTTGTAATTAATCTATTTTAACATTTTTGAAGCATTTTTGTACCATCTATTTTAACATTTTTGAAGCATTTTTGTACCATCTTCTATTATCTTTATATCCAAACAAGTTTTAACTAAATTCTCTACAATCCTTACAACATAACACAATTATTTCCTTATTTGATAATATTAATTTCTAAAAACTATCTATCTAATTTAAATCAATATGTTAGATTAAAATATAATTCTCCTTGCACTTTTATTTAATCTTATATTTAATTATTTTAATTACTATTTAATACATAAAGTTAATAAAATTTTAGATTTTTTTCAGCATATGATGTGATTTGAATTTTTATAAACGGATATATATTTTAAAAATTTTCTTAGGATATTTATAACCAAATCATAAAATGTATATTCTCAACTTGCGAATTAAGAGTTTACTAGATTAAGACCCGTGCTAGAGCACAGGTTGAAATTCATTTTATTTATATTATAATTTTTATATAAAATATAATTTATGTGATTTTTTTTTTGATTTTTTTGATAAAATATTATGCAATAAAATCATATGCTAAATATGATGGTTAAAAAGAAAATACCTATTTTGTAAGTTTTATATTGTTAATGATTCTAGATAAGTACCCGTGCTATAACACTGGTTAAATTTTATTTTATATAAAATTTTGAATATTTTTTATTTTAAAATAAAATTTTAATATGTTGTATTAGATTATATATGTGAAGTTATTTCAACAATGTGTCTTCTACATCATGACTTGAATGTCATTATAAGACATAATTTTGTAAATTTGAATTTAAATATTCAAATTTTGACATGTTACCCAGTAAAATTTCTAATTCAATAAAAATATTATTTCTAAAGAATAATATTACTAAAGCTTGATTATTTTATTGATTGAACAATTTATATATTTTTTTAAAAATTTAACTTATGGTATATCCGGAAATAAAATTATTTTTTAATTATAATAAATAATATGATAATTTATTTGTTTCAAAAAATAGACCCATATATAAAAATGAGAGGTGTGTTGTAAAACATGGATCGTGGATTTCCATAACCGGCCCATACACGACCCATACACGGCCCATGTACGTCCTAGTGTTTACGGCCCATTACCTATTTCCTATTCCTAGTCTGTTTTGTACTAAGGGTTTGTCTATCTCTATATATATGTAATGAACGATTGAATCAATAAGAATAAGAAAAGAGAAAACCTCCTTCGATTTCCCTAGTTTACAACACGTTATCAGCACGACTTGTTCTAAAAGTCCAACTGAGAAAACCCTAAAAACCCTAAGACCGCCGCCGCACAAAACCCTTGTTCGTTGAAGTCCGGTGATCAGGTTCTCGTCCGTGACTAGTCCGAGTTCGTGGTCCGATTCTGTCTGGGGTGAGTTCTGTTCGGAGATCTGTTCCTGTTCGAGCAGCAGTTCGAGTTCGTCATCGGTTCTTCCTCCTACCTAGGCCGAGGTTCGTGATCAAGAGAAAAGTAAAACCGAGGTCTTTAGCTCCCGGTTCAAATCCAGTCAACCTCCAAACGGTGGAAGGTAAACAATAATCAAACCCCCTTATAACCTATGAAATCAAATCTGATCTTAAATCTAAAGGAACCCTAAATCTACAAGTAGACAATCAACAAACATAAACCCTAAGCTTTAGACCCTAAAACTTTAAAACTCTAAAATCGGTTGTTATGAGGTTTAGGGCTGCTTAGATTGTTTGCAAATTAAACCGATTACGCAAAGATTAAAATACGATTATTATTGTTGATTGATTGCTTGAATTTAATTGTATGAAAACCCTAGAACTAAAACCTAAATTCGAAATTCACAGAGAGAAAGTTAAACCAATTGTTCTAGGTTGTTAGAATCCGATATTTGGTGTTTGTTTATTTATAATTAAAACCCTAAAACTAAGAAATTAAAATCAGAAATTATTATATGTTTTGCATGAAAGGTCAAAACAAATTAGGATAAATTCCAAATTAATTATAGACATTATCCTAAAATCCTAGAAAATATTTCCTAAAACTTTGTCCTAATCCTAACCTAGAAAAATGAAATTTTAAGAAAAGAAAAAATTTAGTAAAAAGGAAAACTTTGCATGCTAGATTATAATTGTTATCTAGGATTGTTGTCTCATGCTATTGAACCACAAAATTATGAGATAAAAACAAGACATAAACCATGAAAATTTGAGTATAAATAAGCATGGCATGGTTCGGTCTCAAATACCGCATGACCTAAATTTGTTGCATGGTTCGGTCTTAAATACCGCATGCTAATCGGATGCATGTTATTCTATTTTATAGATGGCAAAGCTCAACAACCTCTCCTATGCTGCCCTTAATGTCTCTGGAGACAACAACTTGCAATGGGCTTTGGACACTAAGATCCATCTGAAATCAAAGGACTTATGCGAATGCATTGAGGATGATGTTGAATGTGCCGACAAGGATAAGTACGAGGTAATTATGCATATACACCACCACCTTGCTGAGAGTCTCAAGAACCAGTACCTCACTGTTGAAGATCCTCTTCCTTTGGACAGAGTTGAAAAACAGATATGGACACCAAAAGACGGTGCTCCTCCCTAAGGCTCAATTTGATTGGAAAAACCTAAGGATCCAAGACTTCAAATCGTGGATGAGTATAACTCAGAGCTATTCAAGATAGTCTCAATCCTAAGGTTATGTGGTACTGAGGTTACTGAGAAGGACTTGCTAGAGAAGACATTCTCAACCTTTCACACCAATAACATATTGCTTCAACAACAATATCGTGAAAAGGGGTTTAAGACATATGCAAGCCTTATCTCTTGTTTGTTGCTTGCTGAGCAGAACAATGAGCTATTGATGATGAATAGTGCTTTGAGACCTCCGGGTAAGCTCCATTACCGGAAGCTCACAAGGTTGACATGGCAAAGAAAAATCCCAAAGAGCCTAAAGAGCCGAAAGAGACTAAAGAGTCTAACTATGTCCATAGGGACAAGTTTGGCTGTGGCCGTGGGAGAAGTGGACGTGGTGGTCCTGGTCGTGGGAGTTACCAAGGACACAATTTTGGTG
This sequence comes from Camelina sativa, assembly GCF_000633955.1. Lineage (NCBI taxonomy): Eukaryota > Viridiplantae > Streptophyta > Magnoliopsida > Brassicales > Brassicaceae > Camelina > Camelina sativa. The sequence continues at coordinate 21,801,505 of NC_025695.1, read as the reverse complement.
GTCAAGGCCGTGGAAACCGATTCAGCTTCGGCAGAGGTTGGGGTAGAGGTCATGATATATTTAAACTGCAACATAAGACCAAGTCCACTTGCCATAGATGTGGTATGGATAACCACTGGATAAAAACATGCAGAACTCCTAAGCACCTTGTTGATCTCTATGAAGAGAATTTGAAAAAGAATCCAGAAGCTAACCTGGTTCATCTCGATGGTGAAGGTGATTTCGACCATGAGAAGGATGACCTGTTGGATTATGAAGCCTCTGATTGTTTGAGAGAGGATAATCAAACTCAAATGTGGTCTTGATTTAATTTTATATTTTATGCATTGCATTTGATTGGATTATTATTTTTGGTTTAAATTCAATGATTCAATGGTTTAAATTCAAGGATAAGAGATATTTTGTTAATCTCATAATGAAAAATGCCAATATTAGTACAATTGCGGGTATAGCAAGCCTTATTGAGGTCTACGGCCAGGCTCATATTTTATTACCTAATGGCACACATCTTGAAATAAGTGATGCCTTATATTCACCCAGCTCAAAGAGAAGCTTGTTAAGTTTTAAGGACATTCGTTTTAATGGTTTCCATGTTGAAACAAAGGGTGAAGGAACAAAGAATTCCTATATATTACTGAAATCACCCAAGGAAATAAGAATGTCCTAGAGTCTATACCCGCACTAGCCACTGGTCTTTACCATGCTAAGATAAATATGATAGAGGCTAATTTGGCAATGAATAAGACGTTCAATGAACAATTCACTTTATGGCATGACCGGCTTAGCCATCCGGGTTCTAACATGATGCGTAAGCTAATAATAAACTCTAAAGTGCACACTATAAAAGAGAGAAGAGTTATTCCTAAGAATCTCACGTGTGTAGTATGTGCACAAGGAAAACTCATTATAAGGCCATCACCAGTAAAAGTTACTAAAGAAACCTTAAATTTTCTGGAAAGGATACAAGGAGATATATGTGGACCAATACACACACCTTGTGGGACGTTTAGATATTTTATGGTCATGATTGATGCATCGACCAGATGGTCGTATGTTTGCTTATTGTCAACTTGAAACCTTGCGTTTGCTAGATTGCTGGCCCAGATTATACGTCTGCGAGCCCACTTTCCAGATTTTCCACTTAAGACTATACGTCTAGACAATGCTGGTGAATTTACATCCTAAGCGTTTAATGAATATTGTATGTCCATGGGGGTGAGTGTGGAACATCCTGTGGCACATGTCCATACACAAAATGGATTAGCTGAATTCTTCATTAAACGTATTCAATTGATTGCTAGGCCATTGCTTATGAGGTCGAAGCTTCCTATGTCGTCTTGGGGACACACAATATTACATGCAGCTGAATTAATACGTATCATGCCATCTAGTGAACATAAGTATTCACCATCCCAATTACAAACGGGTCATGAGCCAGATATATCCCATCTAAAAACATTCGGGTGTGCCATTTATGTACAAATTGCTCCACCACAGAGAACTAAGATGGGACCTCAAAGGAGGATGGAAATATATGTTGGGTATGCTTATCCCACCATTATTAAGTATCTTGAGCCAACTACGGGTGATTTATTTAAGACCAGATACGCGGATTGTCAGTTTGCCGAATCCGAATTTCCTATGTTGGGTGGAGAGAATAACAAGCTGTTCAAGGAATTATCATGGAATCAAACATCCTTAAATTGGCAAGATCCTCGGACTCTAGCATGTGAGGCAGAGGTCCAAAAGATTATACATTTGCAAAAGCTAGCTATTCAATTGCCAGATTCCTTTGCTGACCCAAAGAGAGTAACAAAATCGTACATACCAGCTTGTAATGCACCAGTACGTATTGATGTTCAAAAGGAACACAATAATAAAGTTGCTACAAAGTCTAAGGCCCGTTTGAAACGTGGTAGACCATTAGGTTCCAAAAATAAGAACCCTCTGAAATCTAAGAAATGTGCAAATCAAACCGAGGTTAAGGAAATAATAGACATGGCCGCGGCAAATACTAAGGCAACAAATGAGGTTTGGGACGCTGAACCTCAAGGTCCTGAAGGTATTGATAATAATGAGATCTTAGTCAATTATATCATGTCTGGAATACAATGGAATCGTAAAGATGTCGACATCGATGATGTATTTGCTTATAAGGTAGCACTTGAGATAAAATGAGGAACATGAACCCACGTCTATATAAGAGTGCACTCAAAGTAAAGATTGGTTAAAATGGAAAGAAGCCATTGACGTGGAGTTGAAATCCTTAAAGAAGAGGAATGTGTTTGGTCCGATCTTAAGGACACCATTCGATATAAAGCCAGTTGGACATAAATGGGTCTTTGTAAGAAAGATAAATGAGAATAATGAAATCTTGAGTATAAGGCACGGCTTGTAGCACAAGGATTCTCTCAAAGACCCAGAATAGATTATGAGGAGACATACTCCCATGTGATGGATGCAACGACTTTTAGATATTTGCTAAGTCTGGCTATAAGAGAAAAACTGGATTTGCGGTTAATGGATGTTGTAACCGCATACTTATATGGTCCACTGGATAATGAAATTTATATGAGATTACCAGAGGGTATTGAGCTCAAAGATAAGAGTGGTTCTCGAGAACAATACTGCATAAGGCTAAACAAATCCCTTTATGGACTGAAACAAAGTGGGCGAATGTGGTACAATAGATTGAGTGAGTACCTAGGCAAAGAGGGCTATAAGAATGATCCCATCAGTCCATGTATTTTTATAAAGAAGTTTGCAAACAAAGGGTATGTGATAATAGCAAGATATGTGGATGACTTAAATATCCTAGGAACCTCTGGGGAAATCGCCCAAACAGTCGAATATCTAAAGAAAGAATTCAAGATGAAAGACCTAGGCAAGACTAAATTCTGTTTGGGATTGCAACTTGAGTACATAAATGATGGAATCCTTGTGCATCAAATGGCATATACTGAAAAGGTACTCAAGAGGTTTACTATGGACCAAGCTCACCCATTGACTAGCCCAATGGTTGTGAGGAGCCTTGATTTGGATAAAGATCCATTCGGTCCAAAGAAGGACGATGAAGAAATTCTCGGTCCGGAAGTGTCAGACCTCAGTGCTATAGGAGCGTTAATGTTCTTGGCTAGCCACACTAGACCAGACATATGTTTTGCCGTGAACCTCCTAGCAAGATTTAGTTCTTGTCCGACCCAAAGGCACTGGAATGGTATCAAACATGTATTACGTTACCTACAAGGAACGACAAATTTGGGTTTATATTATACTAACTATAACAAAGAAGGTTTAGTTGGTTTTGCTGATGCAGGTTATCTATCGGATCCACATAATGCAAGGTCTCAAACCGGCTACGTGTTTACACACGGTGGTACAGTAATTTCATGGTGTTCGATGAAACAGACCATTGCGGCCACATCATCTAATCATGCCAAAATCCTAGCTATTCATGAAGCCAGCCGAGAGTGTGTGTGGTTGAGGTCGATGACTCAACACATCCGATCAGATTGTGGAATGGCCGATGACAAGAAATCGACTATTATATATGAAGACAATACGACCTGCATCGCACAGCTCAAGGAAGGTTATATCAAGGGAGATCGGACAAAGCATATTCTACCCAAGTTCTTTTTTCACACATGAACTACAAAAGTCCGGAGAAGTTCAAGTGGTACAAGTTTCATCTTGCGACAATTCAGCCGATCTCTTCACCAAGTCATTACCGACATCGACATTCAAGAAGCTCACGCACCAGATTGGAATGCGGAGACTTAAGGACTTCTAGGGATGCTTGGAACAGGGGGAGTAATGCGTGTTGTACTCTTTGTCCTTCACCATGGTTTTGTCCCAATGGGTTTTCCTGGTAAAGTTTTAATGAGGCAGTACCTCCAAGCGCATTACAAAGATCCTTCCTAGCATTTGCACGGTTATGTCATCCAAGGGGAGTGTTGTAAAACATGGATGGTGGATTTCCATAACCGGCCTATACACGGCCCATACACGATCCATGTACGTCTTAGTGTTTACGGCCCATGGCCGAAGACCCATTACCTATTTTCTATTCCTAGTCTGTTTTGTACTAAGGGTTTGTCTATCCCTATATATATGTAATGATCGATTGAATCAATAAGAATAATACAAGAGAAAACTTCCTTCGATTTCTCTAGTTTACAACAAGGTGAAGTATAAGGATAATTAACAAATTAATATGTTAAGTTAGATATCAAAAGATTTTATTTGATGAATAATTTAATAAAAGAAATTAATATGATAAGTTAGATGATATGATTCTTTTAAATATTCTCTTTAAGATTTTCGGTATAACCTATTTGTAACCAATTAATCTATCATTAATGTATAACCTATTTGTAACTAACTTATTAAAATTTTATAGTCTACAAAACAATGTTGTGTCCTTCCGTTTTATTATAAAGGGGATACAAAAGTTATCTACAACCGTTAACACTATATATATATATATATATATATGCAATTCACCATCGATTACAAGCACTACTAAACTATTACAATATCATATCAACAAAATAATAAACTCCTTGGTGTACCACGGGGTAAAACCTAGTACAATCTTATGAAATTTACATTACTGTACATGCTTTATTTACATACGTCTTAAGATAATTACACGGCAAAGTTTTCCTTTATCTAATTTGACACCAGATTTTCCTTTTTTTTTTCTCTTTGTAAGCTGATATTTCCAATTAGAATAGTACTAGATTTTTGTTTATTTTCCTTTTAAGTTTAACCAAAGGCGGTGTGAATTTTCTATATGAACAGACCTTACCCTCCTCTCATTGTATAATCATTCTTATTCCTCTCTCGAAATCGCAAACCCTAGATCGCTCTGCAAAAAGTTTCCTCAATACCTCTCTCAAGGTTTACGTTTCCCTGATCTCTTCAGCTCCTCTGTTCGATCTTTTGGTTCTATTCACTTCTTTACTATAAACTGAGATTATAAATTAGGGTTTCTCGTTTTTGCGTGTTTAATTTCCAGATGAATACGATGATGCAAATCCACGCAAAGACTCTTACAGAGAAAACCATAACCCTTGACGTTAAAAGTTCCGACACCATCAATAATGTCAAGGCACAGATTCAGGACAGAGAAGGGATTCCTCAAGACCAGCAAAGACTTATTTTTTCCGGTAAACTGCTAGACGATGGCCTTACTTTGGCTGATTACAATATCGAGAAAGAGTCTATTCTCCACTTGGCTCTTAGGTTGAGAGGAGGTATGCAAATCTTTGTTAAGACTCTTACTGGTAAGACCATAACCCTTGAGGTTGAAAGCTCCGACACGATCGACAACGTCAAGGCCAAGATCCAAGACAAGGAAGGCATCCCTCCGGACCAGCAGAGACTTATCTTTGCCGGTAAACAGCTTGAGGATGGTCGTACGCTTGCCGATTACAATATCCAGAAGGAGTCAACACTACACTTGGTTCTTAGGTTGAGAGGTGGCATGCAAATATTTGTAAAAACCCTCACCGGAAAAACCATTACTCTAGAAGTTGAAAGCTCTGACACCATTGACAATGTCAAGGCGAAGATCCAAGACAAGGAAGGAATCCCTCCGGACCAACAGAGACTTATCTTCGCTGGCAAGCAACTTGAGGATGGTCGAACCTTAGCAGATTATAACATCCAGAAAGGGTCAACTCTGCATTTGGTTCTTCGTCTGAGAGGTGGCATGCAGATATTTGTCAAGACCCTTTCCGGAAAAACCATAACATTAGAGGTTGAAAGCTCAGACACGATTGACAATGTTAAGGCCAAGATCCAAGACAAGGAAGGGATCCCTCCGGTCCTGCAGTGACTTATCTTTGCGGGCAAGCAACTTGAGGATGGTCGGACCCTTGCGGATTACAACATCCAGAAGGAGTCTACACTTCACCTTGTTCTGCGTCTCCGTGGTGGGATGCAGATATTTGTCAAGACTTTGACGGGCAAGACCATCACTCTAGAGGTCGAGAGCTCTGATACGATTGACAATGTGAAGGCCAAGATTCAAGACAAAGAAGGGATCCCACCGGACCAGCAGAGACTAATCTTTGCCGGAAAACAACTCGAAGATGGTCGCACTTTAGCGGATTACAATATTCAGAAAGAGTCAACTCTTCACCTTGTTCTCCGTCTCCGTGGTGGAAGCTTCTGAACAAGAACTATG
>NC_025695.1:21765843-21794587 GCF_000633955.1 Camelina sativa | reverse complement strand
TTTGTCAAGACTTTGACGGGCAAGACCATCACTCTAGAGGTCGAGAGCTCTGATACGATTGACAATGTGAAGGCCAAGATTCAAGACAAAGAAGGGATCCCACCGGACCAGCAGAGACTAATCTTTGCCGGAAAACAACTCGAAGATGGTCGCACTTTAGCGGATTACAATATTCAGAAAGAGTCAACTCTTCACCTTGTTCTCCGTCTCCGTGGTGGAAGCTTCTGAACAAGAACTATGACGGTCAATGGTTGCTCGAGCGTTAACCACTTAAGTCTTTAATTTTAGTCTAGTGATTCAGTTTTCATATACTTTTTTCAAGTTATATTTTTTTCATGGGGTCGTAATTGGGCTTATATTTTTCGGCTTCATTTTTTTTTTGTTTTTGTTGTGCACCTTTCGGCTTCATAATGTTTTGTTTTTCTATATTAATTTAAGTTCTCTCTTTGGTTTTTTGCATTTGCACAGAAAGATGAATGGTGATATTAATCATATTTAAGATTTTCGCTAATTTGAAAAATATACATGCCCGACCATCTATGAAAACATTATTAAAACACTCTGTTTAGTTCAGTATATTTTCTAATAGAAAAAAATGAGGTAAAAAGCTAATGATTGTGAATATGAAATAAAACAATTTGAAGCTCAAATAGTATTTCAATATTAGCTTTCTACATTTAATGGTATTTCAATATTCCGTAAGGATTAGCTACGCGTCCTTGTAACAAATTAGCTTCTATTACATACGATTTGATGAGTAATAAGTAATCTATGAGTTGTAACAATGACATTGTAACAAATTAGCAACAAAAGGCTTCGTGGAGACTGTTAGCAATAGTTTTAAATTGCTTCGAAGTCGTTTCGTAGAAACAGTTTTGTAGCGTTATACGTATCGAATTCGAAATGTAAGTTTGTTTCGGAAATCGTTGCCTTGTGATGCAAGGTTTATATGTAGCGCCAAATGGGTTATCTGAAATTATATATGGAAAATGAAATTATACATGGAAAATGAAATTACAAAATAGATAGATAGAGTTTTACCAGCAGACAAAAGACAAAAGACTACAGAGCAGAGTTTTAAATCAAATTACGAAGCAAAGATTTAAACCAAAAGACTACAGAGCAGAGTTTTAAACCAAACCAACAGGGATGAAAGAAAGCTGAGAGAACAAGTTCATCCGAGGAGAGCACTACCTACAAGCTTCTCACCGTCATCGTCTTCTTGCTCATGGATGTCAGCAGCCATTTGCGGAGGTTCAGTCACAACTTCAGGATTGGCATCTCGGTTTTCTGTGTTGTTGGCTTGAGAGGAGCTGGTCACTAACGCACATATACCATTAGTTGGTTGAGCCAATGGGAAAGAGCTTGAGGAACCTTCAAGCAAATATTGCTTCATATATTCGACAACAGTGGCCAGCTGTTCTTGAAGAGAAGTCAATTGACGTTCAAGAGAGATTCTTTCCACTACACCAGCTGAGCTTTCTCCACGCTCACGTATGTAGTTTTGGCCCCCGAGATCGAAGATCCTCCCATTCTGAGATGGTACCACCTATTGAAAATAATATTGTCAATATCTTTTCTCATAAACACCAAAATCTGGTCTCATAAACACTAATGCAACTCCAAAAATCAATTAAATAGTTATAGATTCTCAATAAGTGTAGACAACAAAACCAGTAAATTCGTTGAGTTAATGATAGATGAACAGTATAATATATAGTGTAAACTGAAACCAAACTTAGAGTAAGTACCAAACTGATCAAAATAGATATCATATGAGAAAATGTTACCTTATAGAACAGGTCATCTTCCTCAAGCCAAGTCAAACCTGTGGAATCTGAATCTCCTTGTGAGGCGCCATCCGAAATTTGAGAGATTGCATCAATCTGTATTTGACTCTCTTCTTCGATCGACCTCGCCTTATCATCCACATATGTGCCATCAGCTTTGCGGTGAGTCTCTCTCAGAATTCGACACATAGAAGGCAAGATTCCTTCTTTTTGTCGCTATAAAATAAACACACATAGTTAAATCACATTACAACTCTACTATATATATTTCTTCAAACATAATAAACTCATGGTCTCAGTATAGTTACAATTAACTCTCGGAGCTGGTCGTAGGAACGTGAACCAAAGGTGTGAGCATGTGGACCAAAACCATCACGAGAAGCCAAGTGATTATCTGAAGCTATCTTGCTCTTTTTCCTAGATGCGTTGGTGCCTTAATACTCCTGCATTGTCTCTCAGATCTTCCCACTTATCCATTATGGCTTATTACCAAAAACTTTAGGCTTTTAGATCATGTCTCTAAGGCGGCCACCAAGAACATGATACCACAAATGATACACTTCTTTGCCAAGTGCATCATCCCAGTAAAAACTTTGCTGGAAAAGGAGACAAAATGTTCAGTAGTTAACAAGTATGTTATATATGGAGATGTTTTAAAAAAAAAGTGTGAACACATGACTTACGATGAAATCACCCCACCATTGCATGAGTGCCTCATTGTGAACAAAAGATATGTTATACCATGGTCCATCAAAGTGCCTACAAATTGAAGCAACGATTGCTCGCCGTGGAGGGTTATCAAGACCAAACCTGCCATCAAAAACACAAACATTTTGTTTGAGAGAATGTTATAGTATTGTTTTGTTCATTCACTATCTAGGATTGTGTTTTACTTTCTTCTGAAGTAAACTGGTTTGTACCTGCAAATCGTATCTACCAAAATGTGATGCAAAAGACAATTATATAAAGACACATACCACATTCCACCATAAACATATAATTGGTCTAAGACAACACAATCAACTTACTAGGACTAAATTTTTTAAAAACTAGTCAATATATTCAACAACTCAATCATTTTAAAGACACATATAGCTTCATTTAGTCTCTCCAGATGAAGAACTGTAATCACTCTATTGGATTCTTGTGCTAGTAAGGCATCAATGGTCAGTTGGGCATTGTTTATTCCCCTTCCGCCGTGTCCATCTCTGCCCTGTCCGTGAAGTCTCCCTCCACCGCGTCCACCACAGCCGTCACCACGACCATCACCAAAACTGTAACACCCCCGAACCGTTCTAGGACTAAGAACGAATCGGACGCGTCACGTATGATGCTCGTAGACAATCCAACCAAGGTTATTCGAACAAATCTAATACCTTTGTCACTCCATCCGCGGGTATCGTTCCTCTCGTACACGGCCTAAGGCTTTTCAACCCGTACCATGTGCGCGAGTTGTGTTAGTCCGGCCAAGACTAATATCGAGTGGAACACAAGGCTTTTTAAAAAAATCTCATTTTATTAATTTAAATCGTTGAAAACACTTACAAAGGATTGGGATCCCAGAGCATAAGGCCCAAATCGAGTCAATAACAATAAATTTAGTTTTACAAATATTTCTTTACAAAGGCAACAAACTCTACACCGGTGTCCAACGTCCGTGCTTTCCCAAAAGGTCTCCCAACTAAGGTTACCTGAAAAACAAAAGGTAGAATCTTGAGTAATCTAAGATTACTTAGTGAGTCCGGGATCTAACAATCAACAACCCCAAACCCAATCCCCCAAACAACAATCAAGCACACAACACACAATAAAACTTAAACAAGCAATCATACTCTATACAGAGTATTCACAACGGAAGCTAACAAACACAAACAAAATGGCACCACAACCATCACACTACTCACTACCAATCCTAAAGGCCTTTACTACTAATAATGAGATTCTGATTTCCCACAAGGAAATGTCTTCTGACCCTTAGCCACAAAGGCTAGAAGGATCACATCCCTTCTCTAAAACCGTGTACAAGGGACCTATTCCCTTACGGCAAAATTTACTACTTCGTCAAGTAGTGCCCGGTGGTAGCGAACCGCTCCGAGCCGCTGGGACACTCACGACCTCGCCATACACTAGCCATAGAAATGACTAACACCATACTACTAATTACGAGCCTGACATAAAGTCAGTACTACTCACAACCATATCTACTAACATAAACATGTTAATCAAGCAACAACAGGATTAACTAACAACAAACAAACAATCAATCAAAAAACAATCAAACAATCAACAAACAAGCAAACAAATAATCAAACAATCAAAGAATCAAAGAATCAAACAATCAAACAACTACACACAAAACGCTCGGTTATCATGCCAATAAATACCAATTATTGACTATGAACAACCAAGCAGCATAACGGCTATACCAGCGATAGCCTAACCTCATAAAATTGCATAAGCAATTTCACCACATCAAATAGATCTGGAAACTATACCAAGTATATTTCCTAAACCTCACACACACTTCACAAAACAAAAATAGATCAAGCAAGGATGCTAGATCTAAACCAACCAAACAAATCGATCTAACGTAAAAACGTAGATCTAACTATCAAATACAAATATAAACCTACAAAATCAATCCTAAACCCATACACAAAATAAGATCCTAGGCATGTGCTACTACAAATGCTTCGGTACTCACCTTGGCCTTAACGTCGAGAAAACGACATCTACCCTTGCCCGCCCATTGATCTCGATCCGACTAGCTTTCTCCAAGGATGGATGTATGCTTCGGACCGAACCAAGAACTTAGAAAAATATTCTAAAAAGAATAAGAGACTAAGGGCAGGAATTACTTACCGGAAACCCAACCACGACTCTCGACTCGACCAACTTCTGCCCGACTCGCCTTCGCAAGCTTCAAGATCTAACTACCTATCTAAGGTGGGATTTTGGTGGAAAGTTAAAGAACTAATCTAGATTTCGTGGCTTATATATAGGGAGAGGAGTCTTAGCCTCCAAACTAAGGCAAGCATGAGGTGGTGGATAAACATTATCCAAAAGCTTATCGTTATCCACTTTCATTCTTATCCTTATCCAAGCTTGTGTCAACTTACGCTCAACACACGCCAAGCTCATCCAAACGTGTGGCACCTCATGGTCCACACACACCAAGCTGGTGACACACCTACTTACACCACAAGCACCTCTAAGACAAAGCAGCTTCGCGGCCAAAACTGATCCGAGAGTCCTTCGTCCGATTTTTACAGCTAAACACATGTAATGTGGCTTGTCCTTAACCACTTACTAACCTTGTTGTCCCGTATCCAAACCCGTTCGATCATCGCCCGCTTGTCTCGGCCATAACAGCTCCTTCTCGGTAAAACTAGTTTTCTCGATACAATTGATCTTTCCATCGACCAAATTTTTTAACCCTTGATAGCAAACTCAATAACCTTTAGTAAACATTCGATCATGTCCTTTGACCGAATGCATATCATCTTCCCATAGCCTTACTGCCCATTGCCACTGATAGCCGGTCTTTCCCTTCTTGATACTTGACGATAGCCGATAGAAATCTTTAACTCGCTCATGGTTTGATATAGAAAATCAATTCAACCATTTTTCTTTGATCAATCCTTCGGATAAGGCCTGGTTCGCTGATGGCTCCATCGAATTTTTCTTTTCGAAAATTTTTCTAAGTCTCGGCTGCACGGCCATGTTCGCGGCCTTCCGTCCGTATACTAGGTCAAAATCAAGGGTATTACATTCTCCTCCCCTTAAAAAGATTTCGTCCTCGAATTCTAAGCATATACAACTGAAAATTCTCTTGATCTAGTCTGTAATAGTCTTCATCTCTGGAAGTAACCCTTCTCATTCTTTGGTTCTTCTTTCGCGCGTTGACGCTTTGTCTCGAGTATTTTGATAATTACCTTTATTATCAAATAGATTCGTACAATCCTCCTCTTCTTACCATGGTTTTACTAGGAAAATTTGTGTGGGCATCAACTCCATTCCCTTTAGCTTCGCTAGCCATTACTCTTCAATCTCTCTTTTTCAATCTTGATACCACTCTGGGTACACTTCCCTTGTGAAGCACTGCTCAGGCAGCCTTCAGAATTTATTCTTTCATCTTTGTGTCGCTTCCATTACAACTCTGAATTGGTTTTCAGAATTACTTCTCCATCCTTGATAGGCTGGTACGTACTACGCTTCATACATTTTCTTCTTCTTCATTATTTTCTTGCAACCTCTTTGGAGTCTTTAGCTCTTTCTTCTTCTTTCATTAGCTCTTAGCCCAACATCTTCATCTTCTGGTTTATTTCCTCTTTACTTTTACATGTCTTGATTTAGACTTCTTTCGTTGTACAACTATCCTCCTCTTTGCTTGTTGTACGGGTCATTTCTTGTCTTCACCCTCTCCTCAAATATGGTGTAACAGTCCCCTTTGGTTTACACCTTTCAATCCTCTTCGACTTCATGGTCTTCTTCTTCGTCTTCGTCTTCGTCTTCGTCTTCGTCTTCGTCTTCGTCTTCGTCTTCGTCTTCGTCTTCGTCTTCGTCTTCGTCTTCGTCTTCGTCTTCGTCTTCGTCTTCGTCTTCGTCTTCGTCTTCGTCTTCGTCTTCGTCTTCGTCTTCGTCTTCGTCTTCGTCTTCGTCTTCGTCTTCGTCTTCGTCTTCGTCTTCGTCTTCGTCTTCGTCTTCGTCTTCGTCTTCGTCTTCGTCTTCGCTTTTGTCATATAACTCTCCCTTTTTGATGTCTTCTTTTAATGAACTTATCGTCCCACATTTCCACGTTTTCGCGAAAGCAACACTTCCTTTGATTCTTCATATACGTCCTAGGCTCACAACACGTTCCATTGTGTGTAACCCAACCTTTTCTTTCTCTACTCCTCTGTCATATAATTTCTTCTCCTTCTTGTCTTCACAGTTCATCTTCTTGCATTTTACAACTTTGATTTTTTTCCTTATATCTTGCTTTACTAAGCGTCTTCCATCCCTTCACTAGCAACTGTTACAAACTTCGCCTTCTCTTTGCTTCAGCTAACTTCTTCTTCAGATAATGTCCTCTTGGCCTCATGATTTCCATCTCACGGCTTTTACGTTACCCTCCTTCTTNTTTTTTTTTTTTTTTTTTTATAACATTTGCACTCTCTGCTTCCATGTTAGACTCCAACGCCTCTGTCTCTTCTTCTAATTACCCTTTCCATCGGATTATTCTTCCTAGTCCTCTTCTTCTCTGCTTCTAAGTTGAATCTTCATCGCTCATCTTCTCTTGATTTTTTGGAAATGACAATTTCTTGACACTAAAGCTTGATCATGAGCTCTTGTCCTTCTAGCTCCTCCAATTAACTTCATGCTTTTGTTCCTTGATGATATTAACTCCTTCCTTCGAGTTAATATAACTTCTTCGTGGATCCTTAGATATTTGGACTCCACATCCTTCAAAGTTGTTATTACAACTTCTACGTCAACTCCTTTCTTGATAACTTCTTCATTTGGCTGACACGTTCCTTCAACCTCCTCTGGATCGCCTTTCGCCTGTACTTGACTAATCTTCACTCTTCTCTTGCCAAACTCCTTTTGCAAGTCGAATGACTACTCCTTCTTCTTTGCAAACTTTCTTCACGCTCAACTCATCCTTGCAGATTATTCTTGTCTCGTGAGCAGAATACCTACTCCGCTCTCGCTTCTTCCCAACAATCTCTCATTCTTCGTACGGCTATCTTCTGCTAAATTCTTGGTGAAGGTTCCTTCCTTCATGGATATTGGCATTATAACCGTACTAGGGCTGTTCCCATAATAGATTTGGCAGTGGCTCTTCCTCTTTCATACTGACTCTCTTTTCTTCTTCTGAAATGTGATGTCCTAATCACATGACACCTTGACAAGCTTACTGATCTGTAGGTTGGATCTTGCACGGTACAACTTCTACGTTATCCTGTAACTTCACTCTCGCATATGTGATTCCCTATCACATAAAACCTCACTATACTTGTCACTCCAACCTCTGCTTTTGCTCCCACACACCCCTAAAGCCCCACAAAAACAACTAACGGGTTCGACCTAAAATTCTAGGGTTCAACTAAACTCTCAGATTCTAACTCTTAGGGTTCTCAAGGCTCCTATAAACACTAGAATAACAACCCTAATTCTCTCCAAATCCAACACTCGAAACTCTTAAGCCGACAACACAAACATGGGCTTACCATTCCACATGCCTGGTCGCACTTAAGACAAACAATGCAAACACTACACTACACTATACCACCAATGCAAGCAACAATTTCTCCAAATTAAAGCTAGCCACCTACCAAAATACTATATGCTAGCACTATAAAAATAATGCAAGCATCAACCACACACAAAAGAGAGTTAGAACCTATACTTACCTTCGCCGAAACCTCATAAGGTCATAGAAGTTAGGGTAATCTATTCCTAAGGTATAACACAACTTACTTGTGCCTTAACTTCCTCCTCCTCTGGATTACTAGACAGGGCGGAGTGGATAGACCAACGACTACAAAGACCGAATCGGGTGAGAACTCATATTCTTCGTCCTCTTTGCTCGATCCTTTGCTCCTTTTTCCATTAACTTACTTCACGAAATCTCCTTCTTCTCGGTTGTTCAAGCATACACAACTTCTTGAACGATCTTCTTGCAACATCTACTAGCATGGAGACGCCTTACACCATTATAAGCATGCGTCTGATCGTCCTCCTTCATCAATCACTCGGAAACAACTACTCTGCTCTTGCACCATAACTTAATTTTCTGACTCTTCTCGAAGAAAGTTACCTTTGCAACCTCCACTTTCGTCTTCTACTCCAACAACTTCTTCAACGTATGAGTTCTCCACCACAATTCTTAGCCTTGTCGCAGTCTCCACAAACCTTCCTTCTTTCACCCCTTAACTTCAGATCTGCACCAACATCCAAAGGGTAAAACCTAACCTATCCTATCCCCTCTACCTATAGCACATGGACACACCGGTTTCCTAAAGTTACCTTTGCGACTCATTTTGACTCGATAAAACATATTGAAAACTTGTGTCCCTTGAGCATCTTTAACCATGCTCTGATACCACCCTTGTAACACCCCCGAACCGTTCTAGGACTAAGAACGAAGCAGACGCGTCACATATGATGCCCGTAGACAATCCAACCAAGGTTATTAGAACGAATCTAATACCTTTGTCAATCCATCCGCGGGTATCGTTCCTCTCGTACACGGCCTAAGTCTTTTCAACCCATACCATGTGCGCGAGTTGTGTTAGTCCAGACAAGACTAATATCGAGTGGAACACAAGGCTTTTAAAAAAAATCTCATTTTATTAATTTAAATCGTTGAAAACACTTACAAAGGATTAGGATCCCAGAGCCTAAGGCCCAAATCGAGTCAATAACAATAAATTTAGTTTTACAAATATTTCTTTACAAAGGCAACAAACTCTACACCGGTGTCCAACGCCGTGCTTTCCCAAAAGGTCTCCCAACTAAGGTTACCTGAAAAACAAAAGGTAGAATCTTGAGTAATCTAAGATTACTCAGTGAGTCCGGGATCTAACTATCAACAACCCCAAACCCAATCCCCCAAACAACAATCAAGCACACAACACACAATAAAGCTTAAACAAGCAATCATACTCTATACAGAGTATTCACTACGGAAGCTAACTAACACAAACAAAATGGCACCACAACCATCACACTACTCACTACCAATCCTAAAGGCCTTTACTACTAATAATGCGATTCTGATTTCCCACAAGGCAATGTCTTCTGACCCTTAGCCACAAAGGCTAGAAGGATCACATCCCTTCTCCAAAACCGTGTACAAGGGACCTATTACCTTACGACAAAATTTACTACTTCGTCAAGTAGTGTCCGGTGGTAGCGAACCGCTCCGAGCCGTTGGGACACTCACGACCTCGCCATACACTAGCCATAGAAATGACTAACACCATACTACTTATTACGAGCCTGACATCAAGTCAGTACTACTCACAACCATATCTACTAACATAAACAAGTTAATCAAGCAACAACAGGATTAACTAACAACAAACAAACAATCAAACAATCAACAAACAAGCAAACAAATAATCAAAGAATCAAAGAATCAAAGAATCAAACAATCAAACAACTACACACAAAACGCTCGGTTATCATGCCAATAAATACCAATTATTGACTATGAACAACCAAGCAGCATAACGGCTATACCATCGATAGCCTAACCTCATAAAATTGCATAAGCAATTTCACCACATCACCTAGATCTCAAAACTATACCAAGTATAGTTCCTAAACCTCACACACACTTCACAAAACAAAAATAGATCAAGCAAGGATGCTAGATCTAAACCAACCAAACAAATTGATCTAACGTAAAAACGTAGATCTAACTATCAAACACAAATATAAACATGCAAACTCAATCCTAAACCCATACACAAAATAAGATCCTAGTCATGTGCTACTACAAATGCTTCGGTACTCACCTTGGCCTTAACGTCGAGAAAACGACATCTACCCTTGCCCGCCCATTGATCTCGATCCGACTAGCTTTCTCCAAGGATGGATCTAATCTTCGGACCGAACCAAGAACTTAGAAAAATATTCTAAAAAGAATAAGAGACTAAGGGCAGGACTTACTTACCGGAAACCCGACCACGACTCTCGACTTGACCAACTTCTACCCGACTCGCCTCCGCAAGCTTCAAGATCTAACTACCTATCTAAGGTGGGATTTTGGTGGAAAGCTAAAGAACTAATCTAGATTTCGTGGCTTATATATAGGGAGAGGAGTCTTAGCCTCCAAACTAAGGCAAGCATGAGGTGGTGGATAAACATTATCCAAAAGCTTATCGTTATCCACTTTCATTCTTATCCTTATCCAAGCTTGTGTCAACTTACGCTCAACACACGCCAAGCTCATCCAAACGTGTGGCACCTCATGGTCCACACACACCAAGCTGGTGACACACCTACTTACACCACAAGCACCTCTACGACAAAGCAGCTTCGCGGCCAAAACTGATCCGAGAGTCCTTCGTCCGATTTTTACAGCTAAACACATGTAATGTGGCTTCTCCTTAACCACTTACTAACCTAGTTGTCCCGTATCCAAAGCCGTTCGATCATCGCCCGCTTGCCGCGGCCATAACAGCTCCTTCTCGGTAAAACTAGTTTTCTCGGTACAATTGATCTTTCCATCGACCAAATTGTTTAACCCTTGATAGCCAACTCAATAACCTTTAGTAAACATTCGATCATGTCCTTTGACCGAATGCACATCATCTTCCCATAGCCTTACTGCCCATTGCCACTGATAGCCGGTTCTTCCCTTCTCGATACTTGACGATAGCCGATAGAAATCTTTAACTCGCTCATGGTTTGATATAGAAAATCAATTCAACCATTTTTCTTTGATCAATCCTTCGGATAAGGCCTGGTTCGCTGATGGCTCCATCAAATTTTTCTTTTCGAAATTTTTTCTAAGTCTCGGCTGCACGGCCACGTTCGCGGCCTTCCGTCCGTATACTAGGTCAAAATCAAGGGTATTACATTCTCCTCCCCTTAAAAAGAATTCGTCCTCGAATTCTAAGCATATACAACTGAAGCTTCTCTTGATCTAGTCTGTACTAGTCTTCATCTCTTGAAGTAACCCTTCTCATTCTTTGGTTCTTCTTTCGCGCGTTGACGCTTTTGTCTCGAGTATTTTGATAATTACCTTTATTATCAAATAGATTCGTACAATCCTCCTCTTCTTACCGTGGTTTTACTAGGAAAAGTTGTGTGGGCATCAACTCCATTCCCTTTAGCTTCGCTAGCCATTACTCTTCAATCTCTCTTTTTCAATCTTGATACCACTATGGGTACACTTCCCTTGTGAAGCACTGCTCAGGCAGCCTTCAGAATTTATTCTTTCATCTTTGTGTCGCTTCCATTACAACTCTGAATTGGTTTTCAGAATTACTTCTCCATCCTTGATAGGCTGGTACGTACTATGCTTCATACATTTTCTTCTTCTTCATTATTTTCTTGCAACCTCTTTGGAGTTTTTAGATCTTTCTTCTTCTCTCATTAGCTCTTAGCCCAACATCTTCATCTTCTGGTTTATTTCCTCTTTACTTTTACATGTCTTGACGTAGACTTCTTTCGTTGTACAACTATCCTCCTCTTTGCTTGTTGTACGGGTCATTTCTTGTCTTCACCCTCTCCTAAAATATGGTGTAACAGTCCCCTTTGCTTTACACCTTTCAATCCTCTTCGACTTCATGGTCTTCGTCTTCGTCTTCGTCTTCGCCTTCGTCATATAACTCTCCCTTTTTGATGTCTTCTTTTAATGAACTTATCATCCCACATTTCCACGTTTTCGCGAAAGCAACACTTCCTTTGATTCTTCATATACCTCATAGGCTCACAACACGTTCCATTGTGTGTAACCCAACCTTTTCTTTCTCTACTCCTCTGTCATATAATTTCTTCTCCTTCTTGTCTTCACAGTTCATCTTCTTGCATTTTACAACTTTGATTTTTTTCCTAAGATCTTGCTTTACTAAGCGTCTTCCATATTACACCCTTCACTAGCAACTGTTACAAACTTTGCCTTCTCTTTGCTTCAGCTAACTTCTTCTTCAGATAATGTCCTCTTGGCCTCATGATTTCCATCTCACGGCTTTTACGTTACCCTCCTTCTTCTTGGTTTGCATAATTTTTTTTTTTTTTTTTTTATAACATTTGCACTCTCTGCTTCCATGTTAGACTCCAACGCCTCTGTCTCTTCTTCTAATTATCCTTTCCATCGGATTATTCTTCCTAGTCCTCTTCTTCTCTGCTTCTAAGTTGAATCTTCATCGCTCATCTTCTCTTGATTTTTGGAAATGACAATTTCTTGACACTAAAGCTTGATCATGAGCTCTTGTCCTTCTAGCTCCTCCAATTAACTTCATGCTTTTGTTCCTTGATGATATTAACTCCTTCCTTCGAGTTAATATAACTTCTTCGTGGATCCTTAGATATTTGGACTCCACATCCTTCAAAGTTGTTATTACAACTTCTACGTCAACTCCTTTCTTGATAACTTCTTCATTTGGCTGACACGTTCCTTCAACCTCCTCTGGATCGCCTTTCGCCTGTACTTGACTAATCTTCACTCTTCTCTTGCCAAACTCCTTTTGCAAGTCGAATGACTACTCCTTCTTCTTTGCAAACTTTCTTCACGCTCAACTCATCCTTGCAGATTATTCTTGTCTCGTGAGCAGAATACCTACTCCGCTCTCGCTTCTTCCCAACAATCTCTCATTCTTCGTACGGCTATCTTCTGCTAAATTCTTGGTGAAGGTTCCTTCCTTCATGGATATTGGCATTATAACCGTACTAGGGCTGTTCCCATAATAGATTTGGCAGTGGCTCTTCCTCTTTCATACTGACTCTCTTTTCTTCTTCTGAAATGTGATGTCCTAATCACATGACACCTTGACAAGCTTACTGATCTGTAGGTTGGATCTTGCACGGTACAACTTCAACGTTATCCTGTAACTTCACTCTCGCATATGTGATTCCCTATCACATAAAACCTCACTATAATTGTCACTCCAACCTCTGCTTTTGCTCCCACACACCCCTAAAGCCCCACAAAAACAACTAACGGGTTCGACCTAAAATTCTAGGGTTCAACTAAACTCTCAGATTCTAACTCTTAGGGTTCTCAAGGCTCCTAGAAACACTAGAATACCAACCCTAATTCTCTCCAAATCCAACACTCGAAACTCTTAAGCCGACAACACAAACATGGGCTTACCATTCCACATGCCTGGTCGCACTTAAGACAAACAATGCAAACACTACACTACACTATACCACCAATGCAAGCAACAATTTCTCCAAATTAAAGCAAGCCACCTACCAAAATACTATATGCTAGCACTATCAAAATAATGCAAGCATCAACCACACACAAAAGAGAGTTAGAACCCATACTTACCTTCGCCGAAACATCATAAGGTCATATAAGTTAGGGTAATCTATTCCTAAGGTATAACACAACTTACTTGTGCCTTAACTTCCTCCTCCTCTGGATTACTAGACAGGCCGGAGTGGATAGACCAACGACTACAAAGACCGAATCGGGTGAGAACTCATATTCTTCTTCCTCTTTGCTCGATCCTTTGCTCCTTTTTCCATTAACTTACTTCACGAAATCTCCTTCTTCTCGGTTGTTCAAGCATACACAACTTCTTGAACGATCTTCTTGCAACATCTACTAGCATGGAGGTGCCTTACACCATTATAAGCATGCGTCTGATCGTCCTCCTTCATCAATCACTCGGAAACAACTACCCTGCTCTTGCACCATAACTTAATTTTCTGACTCTTCTCGAAGAAAGTTACCTTTGCAACCTCCACTTTCGTCTTCTACTCCAACAACTTCTTCAACGTATGAGTTCTCCACCACAATTCTTAGCCTTGTCGCAGTCTCCACAACCTTCCTTCTTTCACCCCTTAACTTCAGATCTGCACCAACATCCAAAGGGTAAAACCTAACTTATCCTATCCCCTCTACCTATAGCACATGGACACACTGGTTTCCTAAAGTTGCCTTTGCGACTCATTTTGACTCGATAAAACATATTGAAAACTTGTGTCCCTTGAGCATCTTTAACCATGCTCTGATACCACCCTTGTAACACCCCCGAACCGTTCTAGGACTAAGAACGAAGCAGACGCGTCACATATGATGCCCGTAGACAATCCAACCAAGGTTATTAGAACGAATCTAATACCTTTGTCAATCCATCCGCGGGTATCGTTCCTCTCGTACACGGCCTAAGGCTTTTCAACCCATACCATGTGCGCGAGTTGTGTTAGTCCAGACAAGACTAATATCGAGTGGAACACAAGGCTTTTAAAAAAAATCTCATTTTATTAATTTAAATCGTTGAAAACACTTACAAAGGATTAGGATCCCAGAGCCTAAGGCCCAAATCGAGTCAATAACAATAAATTTAGTTTTACAAATATTTCTTTACAAAGGCAACAAACTCTACACCGGTGTCCAACGCCGTGCTTTCCCAAAAGGTCTCCCAACTAAGGTTACCTGAAAAACAAAAGGTAGAATCTTGAGTAATCTAAGATTACTCAGTGAGTCCGGGATCTAACTATCAACAACCCCAAACCCAATCCCCCAAACAACAATCAAGCACACAACACACAATAAAGCTTAAACAAGCAATCATACTCTATACAGAGTATTCACTACGGAAGCTAACTAACACAAACAAAATGGCACCACAACCATCACACTACTCACTACCAATCCTAAAGGCCTTTACTACTAATAATGCGATTCTGATTTCCCACAAGGCAATGTCTTCTGACCCTTAGCCACAAAGGCTAGAAGGATCACATCCCTTCTCCAAAACCGTGTACAAGGGACCTATTACCTTACGACAAAATTTACTACTTCGTCAAGTAGTGTCCGGTGGTAGCGAACCGCTCCGAGCCGTTGGGACACTCACGACCTCGCCATACACTAGCCATAGAAATGACTAACACCATACTACTTATTACGAGCCTGACATCAAGTCAGTACTACTCACAACCATATCTACTAACATAAACAAGTTAATCAAGCAACAACAGGATTAACTAACAACAAACAAACAATCAAACAATCAACAAACAAGCAAACAAATAATCAAAGAATCAAAGAATCAAAGAATCAAACAATCAAACAACTACACACAAAACGCTCGGTTATCATGCCAATAAATACCAATTATTGACTATGAACAACCAAGCAGCATAACGGCTATACCATCGATAGCCTAACCTCATAAAATTGCATAAGCAATTTCACCACATCACCTAGATCTCAAAACTATACCAAGTATAGTTCCTAAACCTCACACACACTTCACAAAACAAAAATAGATCAAGCAAGGATGCTAGATCTAAACCAACCAAACAAATTGATCTAACGTAAAAACGTAGATCTAACTATCAAACACAAATATAAACATGCAAACTCAATCCTAAACCCATACACAAAATAAGATCCTAGTCATGTGCTACTACAAATGCTTCGGTACTCACCTTGGCCTTAACGTCGAGAAAACGACATCTACCCTTGCCCGCCCATTGATCTCGATCCGACTAGCTTTCTCCAAGGATGGATCTAATCTTCGGACCGAACCAAGAACTTAGAAAAATATTCTAAAAAGAATAAGAGACTAAGGGCAGGACTTACTTACCGGAAACCCGACCACGACTCTCGACTTGACCAACTTCTACCCGACTCGCCTCCGCAAGCTTCAAGATCTAACTACCTATCTAAGGTGGGATTTTGGTGGAAAGCTAAAGAACTAATCTAGATTTCGTGGCTTATATATAGGGAGAGGAGTCTTAGCCTCCAAACTAAGGCAAGCATGAGGTGGTGGATAAACATTATCCAAAAGCTTATCGTTATCCACTTTCATTCTTATCCTTATCCAAGCTTGTGTCAACTTACGCTCAACACACGCCAAGCTCATCCAAACGTGTGGCACCTCATGGTCCACACACACCAAGCTGGTGACACACCTACTTACACCACAAGCACCTCTACGACAAAGCAGCTTCGCGGCCAAAACTGATCCGAGAGTCCTTCGTCCGATTTTTACAGCTAAACACATGTAATGTGGCTTCTCCTTAACCACTTACTAACCTAGTTGTCCCGTATCCAAAGCCGTTCGATCATCGCCCGCTTGCCGCGGCCATAACAGCTCCTTCTCGGTAAAACTAGTTTTCTCGGTACAATTGATCTTTCCATCGACCAAATTGTTTAACCCTTGATAGCCAACTCAATAACCTTTAGTAAACATTCGATCATGTCCTTTGACCGAATGCACATCATCTTCCCATAGCCTTACTGCCCATTGCCACTGATAGCCGGTTCTTCCCTTCTCGATACTTGACGATAGCCGATAGAAATCTTTAACTCGCTCATGGTTTGATATAGAAAATCAATTCAACCATTTTTCTTTGATCAATCCTTCGGATAAGGCCTGGTTCGCTGATGGCTCCATCAAATTTTTCTTTTCGAAATTTTTTCTAAGTCTCGGCTGCACGGCCACGTTCGCGGCCTTCCGTCCGTATACTAGGTCAAAATCAAGGGTATTACATTCTCCTCCCCTTAAAAAGAATTCGTCCTCGAATTCTAAGCATATACAACTGAAGCTTCTCTTGATCTAGTCTGTACTAGTCTTCATCTCTTGAAGTAACCCTTCTCATTCTTTGGTTCTTCTTTCGCGCGTTGACGCTTTTGTCTCGAGTATTTTGATAATTACCTTTATTATCAAATAGATTCGTACAATCCTCCTCTTCTTACCGTGGTTTTACTAGGAAAAGTTGTGTGGGCATCAACTCCATTCCCTTTAGCTTCGCTAGCCATTACTCTTCAATCTCTCTTTTTCAATCTTGATACCACTATGGGTACACTTCCCTTGTGAAGCACTGCTCAGGCAGCCTTCAGAATTTATTCTTTCATCTTTGTGTCGCTTCCATTACAACTCTGAATTGGTTTTCAGAATTACTTCTCCATCCTTGATAGGCTGGTACGTACTATGCTTCATACATTTTCTTCTTCTTCATTATTTTCTTGCAACCTCTTTGGAGTTTTTAGATCTTTCTTCTTCTCTCATTAGCTCTTAGCCCAACATCTTCATCTTCTGGTTTATTTCCTCTTTACTTTTACATGTCTTGACGTAGACTTCTTTCGTTGTACAACTATCCTCCTCTTTGCTTGTTGTACGGGTCATTTCTTGTCTTCACCCTCTCCTAAAATATGGTGTAACAGTCCCCTTTGCTTTACACCTTTCAATCCTCTTCGACTTCATGGTCTTCGTCTTCGTCTTCGTCTTCGCCTTCGTCATATAACTCTCCCTTTTTGATGTCTTCTTTTAATGAACTTATCATCCCACATTTCCACGTTTTCGCGAAAGCAACACTTCCTTTGATTCTTCATATACCTCATAGGCTCACAACACGTTCCATTGTGTGTAACCCAACCTTTTCTTTCTCTACTCCTCTGTCATATAATTTCTTCTCCTTCTTGTCTTCACAGTTCATCTTCTTGCATTTTACAACTTTGATTTTTTTCCTAAGATCTTGCTTTACTAAGCGTCTTCCATATTACACCCTTCACTAGCAACTGTTACAAACTTTGCCTTCTCTTTGCTTCAGCTAACTTCTTCTTCAGATAATGTCCTCTTGGCCTCATGATTTCCATCTCACGGCTTTTACGTTACCCTCCTTCTTCTTGGTTTGCATAATTTTTTTTTTTTTTTTTTTATAACATTTGCACTCTCTGCTTCCATGTTAGACTCCAACGCCTCTGTCTCTTCTTCTAATTATCCTTTCCATCGGATTATTCTTCCTAGTCCTCTTCTTCTCTGCTTCTAAGTTGAATCTTCATCGCTCATCTTCTCTTGATTTTTGGAAATGACAATTTCTTGACACTAAAGCTTGATCATGAGCTCTTGTCCTTCTAGCTCCTCCAATTAACTTCATGCTTTTGTTCCTTGATGATATTAACTCCTTCCTTCGAGTTAATATAACTTCTTCGTGGATCCTTAGATATTTGGACTCCACATCCTTCAAAGTTGTTATTACAACTTCTACGTCAACTCCTTTCTTGATAACTTCTTCATTTGGCTGACACGTTCCTTCAACCTCCTCTGGATCGCCTTTCGCCTGTACTTGACTAATCTTCACTCTTCTCTTGCCAAACTCCTTTTGCAAGTCGAATGACTACTCCTTCTTCTTTGCAAACTTTCTTCACGCTCAACTCATCCTTGCAGATTATTCTTGTCTCGTGAGCAGAATACCTACTCCGCTCTCGCTTCTTCCCAACAATCTCTCATTCTTCGTACGGCTATCTTCTGCTAAATTCTTGGTGAAGGTTCCTTCCTTCATGGATATTGGCATTATAACCGTACTAGGGCTGTTCCCATAATAGATTTGGCAGTGGCTCTTCCTCTTTCATACTGACTCTCTTTTCTTCTTCTGAAATGTGATGTCCTAATCACATGACACCTTGACAAGCTTACTGATCTGTAGGTTGGATCTTGCACGGTACAACTTCTACGTTATCCTGTAACTTCACTCTCGCATATGTGATTCCCTATCACATAAAACCTCACTATACTTGTCACTCCAACCTCTGCTTTTGCTCCCACACACCCCTAAAGCCCCACAAAAACAACTAACGGGTTCGACCTAAAATTCTAGGGTTCAACTAAACTCTCAGATTCTAACTCTTAGGGTTCTCAAGGCTCCTATAAACACTAGAATAACAACCCTAATTCTCTCCAAATCCAACACTCGAAACTCTTAAGCCGACAACACAAACATGGGCTTACCATTCCACATGCCTGGTCGCACTTAAGACAAACAATGCAAACACTACACTACACTATACCACCAATGCAAGCAACAATTTCTCCAAATTAAAGCAAGCCACCTACCAAAATACTATATGCTAGCACTATCAAAATAATGCAAGCATCAACCACACACAAAAGAGAGTTAGAACCCATACTTACCTTCGCCGAAACATCATAAGGTCATATAAGTTAGGGTAATCTATTCCTAAGGTATAACACAACTTACTTGTGCCTTAACTTCCTCCTCCTCTGGATTACTAGACAGGCCGGAGTGGATAGACCAACGACTACAAAGACCGAATCGGGTGAGAACTCATATTCTTCGTCCTCTTTGCTCGATCCTTTGCTCCTTTTTCCATTAACTTACTTCACGAAATCTCCTTCTTCTCGGTTGTTCAAGCATACACAACTTCTTGAACGATCTTCTTGCAACATCTACTAGCATGGAGACGCCTTACACCATTATAAGCATGCGTCTGATCGTCCTCCTTCATCAATCACTCGGAAACAACTACTCTGCTCTTGCACCATAACTTAATTTTCTGACTCTTCTCGAAGAAAGTTACCTTTGCAACCTCCACTTTCGTCTTCTACTCCAACAACTTCTTCAACGTATGAGTTCTCCACCACAATTCTTAGCCTTGTCGCAGTCTCCACAAACCTTCCTTCTTTCACCCCTTAACTTCAGATCTGCACCAACATCCAAAGGGTAAAACCTAACCTATCCTATCCCCTCTACCTATAGCACATGGACA
Source organism: Camelina sativa (assembly GCF_000633955.1). NCBI lineage: Eukaryota > Viridiplantae > Streptophyta > Magnoliopsida > Brassicales > Brassicaceae > Camelina > Camelina sativa. The sequence goes on along the minus strand of NC_025695.1, from coordinate 21,774,607 downwards.
CACCGGTTTCCTAAAGTTACCTTTGCGACTCATTTTGACTCGATAAAACATATTGAAAACTTGTGTCCCTTGAGCATCTTTAACCATGCTCTGATACCACCCTTGTAACACCCCCGAACCGTTCTAGGACTAAGAACGAAGCAGACGCGTCACATATGATGCCCGTAGACAATCCAACCAAGGTTATTAGAACGAATCTAATACCNCATACACAACTTCTTGAACGATCTTCTTGCAACATCTACTAGCATGGAGGTGCCTTACACCATTATAAGCATGCGTCTGATCGTCCTCCTTCATCAATCACTCGGAAACAACTACTCTGCTCTTGCACCATAACTTAATTTTCTGACTCTTCTCGAAGAAAGTTACCTTTGCAACCTCCACTTTCGTCTTCTACTCCAACAACTTCTTCAACGTATGAGTTCTCCACCACAATTCTTAGCCTTGTCGCAGTCTCCACAAACCTTCCTTCTTTCACCCCTTAACTTCAGATCTGCACCAACATCCAAAGGGTAAAACCTAACCTATCCTATCCCCTCTACCTATAGCACATGGACACACCGGTTTCCTAAAGTTACCTTTGCGACTCATTTTGACTCGATAAAACATATTGAAAACTTGTGTCCCTTGAGCATCTTTAACCATGCTCTGATACCACCCTTGTAACACCCCCGAACCGTTCTAGGACTAAGAACGAAGCAGACGCGTCACATATGATGCCCGTAGACAATCCAACCAAGGTTATTAGAACGAATCTAATACCTTTGTCAATCCATCCGCGGGTATCGTTCCTCTCGTACACGGCCTAAGGCTTTTCAACCCATACCATGTGCGCGAGTTGTGTTAGTCCAGACAAGACTAATATCGAGTGGAACACAAGGCTTTTAAAAAAAATCTCATTTTATTAATTTAAATCGTTGAAAACACTTACAAAGGATTAGGATCCCATAGCCTTAGGCCCAAATCGAGTCAATAACAATAAATTTAGTTTTACAAATATTTCTTTACAAAAGTAACAAACTCTACACCAGTGTCCAACGTCGTGCTTTCCCAAAAGGTCTCCCAACTAAGGTTACCTGAAAAACAAAAGGTAGAATAATGAGTAATCTAAGATTACTCAGTGAGTCCGGGATCTAACTATCAACAACCCCAAACCCAATCCCCCAAACAACAATCAAGCACACAACACACAATAAAGCTTAAACAAGCAATCATACTCTATACAGAGTATTCACTACGGAAGCTAACTAACACAAACAAAAATGGCACCACAGCCATCACACTACTCACTACCAATCCTAAAGGCCTTTACTACTAATAATGCGATTCTTATTTCCCACAAGGTAATGTCTTCCGACCCTTAGCCACAAAGGCTAGAAGGATCACATCCCTTAACCCAAACCGTGTACAAGGGACCTATTCCCTTACGGCAAAATTTACTACTTCGTCAAGGAGTGTCCAGTGGTAGCGAACCGCTCCAAGCCGCTGGGACAGTCACGACCTCGCCATACACTAGCCATAGAAATGACTAACACCATACTACTTATTACGAGCCTGACATCAAGTCAGTACTGCTCGAAACCAGATCTACTAACATAAACAAGTTAATCAAGCAACAACAAGATTAACTAACAACAAACAAACAATCAATCAATCAACAAACAAGCAAACAAATAATCAAACAATCAAAGAGTCAAACAATAAAATAATCAAACAACTACACACAAAACACTCGGTTATCATGCCAATAAATACTGATTATTGACCATGAACAACCAAGCAGCATAACGGCTATACCAGCGATAGCCTAACCTCATAAAATTGCAAAAGCAATTTCACCACATCAAATAGATCTCGAAACTATACCAATTATAGTTCCTAAACCTCACACACACTTCACAAAACAAAATTATATCAAGCAAGGATGCTAGATCTGAACCAACCAAACAAATCGATCTAACGTAAAAACGTAGATCTAACTATCAAACACAAATATAAACATGCAAACTCAATCCTAAACCCATACACAAAATGAGATCATACTCATGTGTTACTACTCATGCTTCGGTACTCACCTTGGCCTTAACGTCAAGAAAACGACATCTACCCTTGCCCGCCCATTGATCTTGATCCGACTAGCTTTCTCCAAGGATAGATCTAAGCTTCGGACCGAACCAAGAACTTAGAAAAATATTTTAAAAAGAATACGAGACTAAAGACAGGACTTACTTACCGGAAACCCGACCACGACTCTCGAATCGACTAACTTCTACCTGACTCGCCTCCGCAAGCTTCAAGATCTAACTAACTTATCTGAGGTGGGATTTTGGTGGAAAGCTAAAGAACTAATCTAGATTTCGTGGCTTATATATAGGGAGAGGAGTCTTAGCCTCCAAGCTAAGGCAAGCATGAGGTGGTGGATAAACATTATCCAAAAGCTTATCTTTATATACTTTCATTCTTATCCTTATCCAAGCTTGTGTCAACTTACACTCAACACACGCCAAGCTCATCCAAACGTGTGGCACCTCGTGGTCCACACACACCAAGCTGGTGACACACCTACTTACACCACAAGCACCTCTACGACAAAGCAGCTTCGCGGCCAAAACTGATCCGAGTGTCCTTCGTCCGATTTTTACAGCTAAACACATGTAATGTGGCTTGTCCTTAACCACTTACTAAACTTGGTGTCCCGTATCCAAACCCGATCATCGTCCTCTTGTTTCGGCCATAACAGCTCCTTTTCGGTAAAACTAGTTTTCTCGGTACAATTGATCTTTCCATCGACCAAATTGTTTAACTCTTGATAGACAACTCAATAACTTTTAGTAAACATTCGATCATGTCCTTTGACCAAATGCATATCATCTTCCCATAGCCTTACTGCCCATTGCCACTGATAGCCGGTCCTTCCCTTCCGATACTTGACGATAGCCGATAGAAATTGATATAGAAAATCAATTCAACCATTTTTCTTTGATCAATCCTTCGGATAAGGCCTGGTTCGCTGATGGCTCCATCGAATTTTTCTTTTTGAAAATTTTTCTAAGTCTCGGCTGCACGTCCACGTTCGCGGCCCTCCGTCCGTATACTAGGTCAAAATCAAGGGTATTACAACAACCCCACCACATCCACCACCAAAGCCATAACCACGGCCACCACCACTAGCGCCTTCACCACGACCTACACCACGTCCACCACCAAAGCCAGGACCAAGGCCACCACCACAGCCTTCACCAATTCCACCACCAAAGCCAAGAACAAGGCCACCACCACGGCCTTCACCACGACCATCACCACGGCCACCACCACCACGACCACGGTGACCACCAAACCCACGACCTGGAGCAGCAGAGCCATCAGAACCTTGTGATCCATTTGGATTCATCTACCACGATTCATCATTAAGAAATAGATATGTGAGTAATATAAAGCACGAGTTTCTTATTACTTAAAGGAGTGTACCAAATAAAAGATATTCCATATTAATGAACTCATGAAAAACCCTAGGAAATGAAAAACCTACTTAAAGATCTGTTATTTTAAAACCCTAGCTTCCTTACCTTAGCGTTGAAGAAGGTAACGACATCGTAAGCTTCTCTGATGGAGAGAGTTTGTACGAATTGATAAAGTGGAGATGGTGTAAGAAGGGGAGCTGAATTACCGGCTGTAGCAGTGGCTGAATTACTACGTGACAGACTTCTTGATGTCCAACCTGACGAACTTCCCAATAGACTGCCTGAAGTACTTTTTGGAGAGAACCAGCTCGTACCAGTTAAGGAGAACTTTGATATCCTTCTGATATGTGCAAGAATCAGAAACAAAACATACTTTGGAGCTGACCACTGGAACTAGAAGTGATGCATACATTCAACGAGCCGGAAGATCATATCGTTGGAATGGGACCGTTGCACTCTTTTTCCCTTATCTAGGGTTTTTCCCAATGGGTTTACCTAGAAAGGTTTTTAACGAGGCAACATCCTTCCACATATCCTCCTATTCATATTTTAAGGAAGAAGATCAAAGAAAGCCACTCTTGTTTCGAGCTAGTTCAAGACATGGTTCAGGGAACCTTTCCATAAGTCAATTACCACTCAAAATGGATCTTTCCATAAATGGTTCAAACCAAAGCATCCCTTGGCGTCCTGGAGAGCTTCTATATCATTTGGAGACTTTACCACACATCTTAGGATGCACCCCACCTCACTTGATTAGGCGGATCAAGTTAAAGTGCAACTTTCCTTATTTGGATCTGTTTGTCTTTATGACACAACGACTTTTTCCTTATTAAGTGTTGCGCCTTTGTGAGACTCTTAAGACCATCCAGAAGCTTCCTAGAATGTATCTAGACGTCTCAAGAAACCACAACTTCGGCCCCAAGTTATCAAGACTCAAGGTACATCACAACTTTCCCAATTTGGCTGATATTCTCATTCAATTCCCAAAGACCATAATTATCATTAATTGTTGAGATTTCTTTCTTTATTTCAGCATATAGATGTTGTACTTGAGCCTCTATATAAGCTCTATCACGTTTTACTTTTCAATACACGTTTTTTGAATAATAAGAAATTTCAGTTTGCTTCAACACTTTGTGTTTTGAATCAAATCATTGTTCATGCAAGTTCTAGGTAGTTTGTGGAATCAAACAACTAGCTTTCGCGTAGAGTCTCTGATCCTTGCGAGGAATAGGCCTTGGATCATATTCTCTAGCTCTCGGTGTTGTGGAATCAGCATCAAACCGGTTACTTTCCATCAAATCATTTCCACCCAAGCTTCTAAGTTTTTGAGTCCGTGAGTTTTGTTTTGGTGGATTCTGAGGCTTGTATCAGGAGCGGAGATAGAAACAGGGAGTGAGGTATGAAGGTTATGGAGACAGTCAAACTAGTGTTTAGGGAGAGTCAATAGGATCCCGGAGATGAAGTAACAAGAGATAAAGAAGCTGAATGTTGAGAGAGATATGAATATTCTGAGTTGGTTACCAAAATTTCACTGGCGATGGAGATGGAGAAGAGTGATTTTGGAGAGAAGCTAAAGAAGCACACACAAAACAGGTTCTTCAAGAGTTTTCGGCAAAACCCATCAATAGTTTATGTGATTATATTTTGTTACAAAAGTTATAATTACACACCCACTTGTGTCAAATTAAAATCTTAGATTGACGTGTTAATGTGTAGATGAAGGACAGATGTTGTATGATAAGAGTGCATAATTATTTTATACCTTAATTAAGTCCCACTTGCAACATAATTTCGTGGGAACACACATACTGTACTGGGCCTGTTGGGTTGTATTCAAGTTTTGCAATCCTGTTGGGCCTGATTAGTTGTCTATCGTATAGCCCTTGTGCTTCTCCTTTCCCAGATCTCGAGTGACCGTCTTCTTCTTTCACAAACAATCAAACATTGTCCTTCTCTGTCTAATTGGTCATTGCTGTGACGATGGAGGATTGTGTATAAGTTTCTCAATCTTATATTTCTTGTGCTTATCCACCTTCCTCCTCCTCTCCCCCAACTTTTCATCCCCCTGCTCACTCAACCCAATTAATCTCCGCGAAGCGTCCCTCTCTTAATCGTAAGTAATCGAAATCATGCCAGCTGCGTTCTTGTTGCGTAAATCACGATATAAATCTTATGATTTGTTAGGTTATCTAAAATCAATTGAGTTATTGATGCTCTTGTTTGATCGGTTCTTAATTTCTGATGATTAGGGTTCTTAATTTCTGCGAAGTTTCTTGTAGAGGAATGCAATATTTTTCTGAATACAGTTATTAAAATTTTGTAGAGTATCGAGTGGATGTCGATTAGAAAATCGTGGTCATAGATCTATTNTTTTTTTTTTTTTTTTTTTTTTTTTTTTAAATCTATTGATTGATCTGCACTTTTGTCCTGTGTATGTAATGGTTCATTTTCATTATAGCTACTTTGTTGATAAACATTTTGATTCTCTTAAGAGAATTATGAATGCTTATATTTCACTTTTCTGAGAAGTGGTCAATAACACTTGTTATCCTGCACCTGCATTTTATGGAGGCAAATTTAGATTGTGAAATTGGAAATCTTAAGATAGTGAAATTTATTAGGCATTAATTTGGAAAGTACCTTACAATCTTATGTTATTTTAAAGTTTATGAAACGTTTCTATATTCAAACTCGTCGTGTTGATTTTTTTTTTTTTGTCTTAGTAAACATTTGTTTGTGTGGAAATATTATTCAAGAACGTTTGTCCATGTTTATGGATTCAATTTAAGAATTTATGAAACTCTATCTTTATTGTAACTGTTGTTTATGTTGCTTTCTTCCACAATCAGCAACTGAAACAAGGAGAGAGAAGATGAACCTCAATCTAAATGACACAGGTTTGGCCGTTTACGGATTCACTAAGGGAGCTTGCTTCGGATTTTCCTTTTGTTTATACACCTTTGATTTGAGATTCAATTGTTGCATGTATACAACTTCTATTTGTTATCATTGTCCGATTATAGTGATACTTTTTTCCTCATCATGTAGATCATTCTCATGAGGTTAAGAGCAACAAAGAGACAGATGAAGATGTAAGTACTTTTCAGATAAAACTTCCTGTGTAACAAATAGAATTTAATCTGTGGTCATTTTCAGAGTCGGCTCTTGAAGACTCCATAATCGTTGGTAAGTATCCTTTCCTTTATGGTAGTTGTTGATGCATTTTCCCTTACTGGTAAGTATCCTTTCACTGATGCTGGTTTGATCCGTTTTATGCACAGAACCTCCTCATATAAGGAATTGGTTTCCGTGCTATGTTTCTGAATTGCAAACAAGTGATGAAGTTTGTTTGTCTCCTATTGGAGAAAATAAATCTACAAAGGATACAGAAGTTAAGAAAGATATTTCAAAGGTATAGCTATTATCTTTCATCAAGTTTTAAAAGTTTTTTCAACTAATGAATTAGTCACTAGTTATTTGTGTTTTCTCAGGTTAAAGATATATATCACTTGTATATTGCTAATGCATGTGAGAAAATAGATGTTTGTATGTTCATTCTTATAAAAAAAAAAAATTACTCCATTTTAATCATAGGAGATGACTGAACTTGTGTCATTTCATGTTCTTATAGACCAGATGGATGTCGGTGAGGACAGTCAGTTTGACGCAGACAAAACTGACAGTATTTCTTGAGAAACTATGAGGAAGAAAGAGACTTCGCAAACAAGCCATGAAGGTGAAGTCATTGCCTTGAAGAACAGAGTGAAATATGTAAAAACGGTAGTGGATAATTTGCATGATCTTATCAATCATTTAGTTAGTTCCAATGGCAAAAAAATAATGTAATGCTATTAGTTTATAAGTATTTTCGTATTTTATGTAATGGCTGATGGAATGTTATGTGTGGATGTATTCTTATGGCTTATATTATTAGATTATGAATATGGCTTATGATTGTTTATTTTGTTGTTATTTTTTAAAATGATACTTAGACATGTATGTTGAACTTGAGAATGGATGCGTGTTCTATAAACTTCTTGTTAAGAAAATAAGTGATGATTTCAAACAAATTAAATTATTACACTTTTCATTCTCCATCACTAACTAGTAGTCTCCAATATCATTATTTTACAACATATTATAAAACATATAAATTTTGAATATAAATAAATATTACAAAAGTGTCCATTTGAGAAACAAAAATACAAAAGAAAAACATGTCCTTTTAATTGGTAATTATTCTTTCTCTTCAGAACTAAAATATTCTGATTTATCTGTCATCTCCACATATGTATCATAATCTTCAGAATCTTGGATCTTCCAGATCTCCTCCAGGTAAAACAAGTGACCTTACATTCAATACATTAACTGAGGTCGGATACAGAAGTTCATTGTCGACTTCTAATGGTGCTCGTTGTTTGATGACTATGTTAAGTATTCCTCTCGGGTATACTTTCAAAACAACCAACCATTCTTTTAATTGGTGCTTTACACGTGGATATGAGAAAAAACAAACTTGATCTGCTTTTGTTGTCAAAATGAATGGATCATACTTCTCATACACCTGAGACGCACAAACTACAACAATACCAGCTTTACGCATTCTAGTCCTTGATCCCAAAGTAGTATTAAACCAATCACATTGAAATAAAGTTACTTTTAATACAACTGCTCCGTGATAGGCGATCTGAATTACTTGTTGAAGTTTTCCATAATATGTTTGTTTGTATTCAGAACTCCCCTGGACACAAATCACGTAATTGGTTGTAACTTTATTAACTGTAACGTCCCCACCGCCATCTCTCAATAGGCCCCATGTCCACTCTCAGTCCATGGGCCCACTTTCCTTAATAAGCTTCACGTCCTCTCACTAGGACTATGAGCCCATTAATATCTGACGGTCGGTTTGTTACGTCCGGGAGGCTTCAAAGACTTATTACCGTCACTACAAATCATCACATGATATTTCCCTGTGTTTTGTCCTCACTCGCACAATTCTGACAATGACTTCCCAGAAGGTCAGCCATCCTAAGACTACTCCAGCTCAAACACGCTTACCTCTGGAGTTCTCTCAGGACCGTTGACTGAAAAGATAAGTGCACTTTGGTGACATAGATGGCCAAATCAATTTTTTTAAACTGGGTAATCATATGAAAGTTATACCCTCGTGAAAAGTATGCATTCCAACATGTGTACTTCCTTATTGGTTGTCGCACAAGCTCATGTAACAACATTTGTGCGAAGAAACTCTCCAGTTTTACACTTCCAGCATGGAAACCAAATTCTCCCCCCCCCCC
>NC_025695.1:21755674-21765829 GCF_000633955.1 Camelina sativa | reverse complement strand
CCCCCCCCATATAATCGTTGATTTGCAAAATTAACGAATTGCTCAGACCCAACTTCATATTCTACAGAAAATTTTGGCATATATGGATCCATACACTTCTACATCTATCCTTGCTGAATTTCAATATTATTACTTAAAGGTAGACATTTGAAGAGGAAAAAAAAAATCTTATATTGATGATTAAAGAAAGGAGAGAGCAAAAAAAAATATATAATGGAAAAGAATGAAGAGAAGACGATTTCTGAATATGGAAGAGAAGTCGTATTGTGTTTTTATAGAAGAGAAAAAAATGTATATATAATAGATTAAATAGAACCATTATTGCCAATGAAAGGTGATGGTTTCGCAACTTGTTGATGTGATAATCCACTATAATTGCCACATTCAATCTTTTGTCAGAAACCAATAATATTATCCACCATTATCGACAACCTGATGCGCTACTAAATCACTACGAAAAACGACAAGCCCACTATGTAGCTAAATTGCTACGCCCATTTTTTGAATATGATTGCTACGTGTAAAACTTGTTACTTTAGTTACTACTTATTTGTAGCAAATTATTAAAATATTATTTTCAATATTTTACATTATTTTCATAATTTTTAACTACATTTTGTGACTACTTATGTTGTGTGCAACTTGGCTACAATACGCTGTGTCACAAACTTTGTAGCAATTTTCCTACATTTTTCATTTGTTACTTTCCGTCATTATTGATGTTTATATATTTCACCTTGTTTTACTTTAGTATATTCACATCTTTTGCATGATTTACTATCTAGTTTGGCCATTATTGAGTAGTTTTAAGACTGTTTATGCATTAGAGTAGAATTGCATTGCATTTGCATAGTTTTTAGCATAAGCAGGTGATTTTGAATCCTAAGGAGCATGGAAGGATGCTGAGGAGGATTAGAGCTATCAAGTGAGGAAGACAAAGAAGCTAGAGCAGAAGAATCAAGCTTCGGAAGTCCACTCGACCACAACACTCGACCAAGCACTCGACCGTGTGAGGAGAGGGACTCGACCGATTGGAAGAATCAGAAGAGAAGGCCACTCGACCAACCACTCGACCGAGTACATGGTCGAGTTGACCGAGCCCCCCCCCCATTTTGTCTTCTAGCTATTTTAGGGCTTCCCCTCTCTCCTATATAAAGCCTTGTACCCTGCAGCCACCAAAAAAAGGAGAGAGACTTTTTAGGAAAACAATATCTAAACCTAGTATTTACCCTTTTGGGAATATTAGCTTTTTGCTTAGATCATTAGCCACTTTTTGTATTTTCTCATAAATCTTTGATACTTGTTGGTTCCATAACTTTCTAAGTATTAAGACTTTGAGTTTGATTTCTTCTTCAATATTGTAGATCTCTGTCTTATCTTTCTAATCATGCAAGTTTCATTGATTTCTGGGTTTATGATTTTGTTCATCATGTTTAGTGATTGTGAGTAGTGTGTAGAGATCTTAAGGATGGATTAGGCTGGGTAAAGGTTATGGGTGTTTAGATTGATCAAGCTTTATTGTTATACATCTCTTCTAGATTAGATATGCTCTATGCTATTCTTATACTGAGAGGGTAAGGATAGATCTTAAGCTTCTTAGCATCACACCAATGTCTAAGTTGTTAGATAAGGCTAATGCTAGAGATCATCATGCTTAACCTAAGAGATTAGATGTTTAAGGTGATTTTTGACATTGATGATCTGGTTGTTTAATGTCTTCTTTTATATGTAATAGCTAGTGAGGACTAGGTCTAAGAGTATCTAAGCTTGATTGTTATTGTCATGAGAATGGATAAACAAGTATTCGAAGATCATTGTGTAGAGATAGCTCATTGTTGATTGAGGTTTGTTGATCAGTTTAGATAACCATAGCTTGAGCCCAACCCATGAATCCATCCTTAGGACCTTTCCTTGTTAATTGATTTCCCTGTTTGAGTATTGTTATTCGCTCGCTGTTTGATTTAATTTCGTTTTGCTCTGTTTTGATTGTTGTTCTATCTCTGTTCTTCATACTAAGTCACTCGATCGAGCATCCGATCAAGTGCCTGCTCGAGCATAATCCAGTGTTCTTGTTTATGTTTTGCATTTACTTGTTTCCCTACTTGTTTCATTTCCTGTTTCATTCATTTTATTTCTGTTTGATCCTGTTTCATTGCTTGTCTTGCATTAGTGTAGTACTTGTTCTTGCTTAGTATCATCACTGCTTGGTGTTCACTGTTTGCTTTGCATTTAGTATCTTGTTTTAGTAGCTTTACATTCTGCATTTCATAATTATCATTAAGTTGTTAGTTAAAAACATTCATCACATTTGGCTTGACTTAGATAAGTATTCATATCCTGATTGCTTGCATCACACTCATTATGGTTTGACATCCTTTATGCTACAACTACATAAGAGTAATTGAAACACCTTGCATCCATCTGTTCAGTCATCATCACTATCTTCATTCATATCATCACACACACAAGAAATGCTAGTTTCAATTATATACCTTCGTTTACTGACATATTAGTTACAAATTATATTAACTAATACTTTATCACTGATTTGTAACTTCTATAGTTATTGCTTGCTACTACTTTTTCCGTAACAATCACATGTAGCTTTATGAACATGTTTTACTAGTGATAGGTTTGTTTATTGAAAAAGAATTAAAAATACAAACTACCTTTTCCAAAGAGATGAGCGCAGGTAGTTACTAGTTTAGTAACTTAGTACAGACACACATCTTCTTCTTTACATCTCAAGTTTTCAATCCTTTGATGTCTTGTAAGGTTGAGATAAATAACACTCATTATTTCATCCTCTTTGATCATGGTAGAATGAGCAGAGCACCAATTCAGATCCCTAAGCAATTTGCATGTTATTACTAATTAAAGAAGACTATATAATATCATTCCGGGTCTTTCTCTTTGTGTATGAACTTATTATATTGACGGAACACATATGTTTCTCTTATACATGTTTTAACGGATATCTTCTTTTTCTTCTTTTTTTCCTAAAATTGAGTCATAAGTTTTTTTTTTTGGTCAACGTTTGCCATCATCTTTTTTCTTGCGACAATCTCCAAATAATTTATGTTTGCTCGATCACTTGGTGTGATTAAAACTTTGTAAAAATACTTCCAAGGATTTTTATCATACAAAAAAGATTTGAAAGCATAATTATTTTATATGCCAGAACCATATTTACGACAAAAATACAACATTAAAAACTATAGCAGCCAATCTATTGCCTCAAATTCAATAGGGCTGCTTTCTTTCACAAAACAAACTGAAGAAGGAAAGGTATACAATAGAAGAAAACTCAATCTAATTAAAAAAAAAAGCAATTTCGTCAGTTAGATCCAAATACTTTGGTTGTCTTATACCAATATTAAACCGAGCAACTAATAAATTTCAACCAATAAAAAAGATTTGATTACAGAAAACTGGTTGAGCTTATGCTGGAGATTCTTTTTTCTTTCATATGTCATAAGACAAGGGAGAATCATATCGATTAAAACTTCATAAATTAGAAAACTCAACTATATGATGGGCGTAGTTGTCAAATATCTACGGAAGTGTACTCAAAAATATTGAAATACAACTTGAAGCTCAAACATTAGCAAATGCGTAAAGTCAATTTTTTATAATTTAAAATTCTAAAAACATAACAGAAATTTAGGGTAAAGTCTTCCTTTTTGGGTTATCAAGATTTATTAAAATAATAAAATAAAATTTTTTATAATTAAATAAAATTAAATTAATTTCATGCTTCGCACACAAGAAAATACGCATTTTGCGACTACACTATTAGTCGCCTTGTAGTCGCAAAATCAAGAGTTACGACTAATTAGCGACTATTTCATACAGTCGTGAATCGAGAGTCGCTAATTGTTGTAGTCGTAAATTTAGTCGCCATTTTGCGACTAAATTACGACTATATACATGTTGTCACACAATAGTCATCATTTAGTCGTAAATTATAGTGACTATTTTGCGACTACTTTACGATTGTATACATAGTAGTCATCATGTAGTCGTTATTTTTAGTGACTAGGTTGCGACTATATGGTGATTATGAAACCTGAACACATGGGTTGTAATGTGGTCGGGAAATAGTCGTATAAGTTTTGGTGACTTTCTGGCGACTAATATATGTAGTAGTCACTATATAGTCACTTTAATTTTTGGCTATATTGTTAAAATTTGATGACTATTTGGCGACTAATGTTTTCTGAAATTGGATATAAAATATTGTAATTTCTCTTTTTTCTTTTTAATCCTGTCAACCAAACCAAAAAATTATTCTAAATTGGAAACCTAAAGCAACACATAATATTCATGCCAAAATACATTGTACTTAAAAGTTATTATAGTTTCCAAAACACAAAGTACAACACTTGAAGAGTTCATTAGTAGGTAACACATAGAGTAACTGTAATGCCCCCAGACCGTTCCTAAGCCCCGGACAAGAGCACAGACGACCCGGCGGAACGTCACGTGTGGGAACCGCACCCTGGTGGTCCGGCCGAGGGGCGGAAGCTGCAGCTTCCCGACCAGTCCTCCTGGACGCGACTCCGCCCACGGCCGAGGTTCGCTTAGGCTTTGCAACCCTTGCGGCCTTGGCGCGTTGTGTTGGCCCGGACAAGGCCAATTGTATCAAATGCAACATGCCATGTTTCCCCCCAAAAACCGAATTATATTACTTTAATAAAATATTACATCAAAATAAGTTATCAAAGCAATATACATAGCAGTCGGATATTTCCGTAGAATACATTTTAGGAAAATAATAGGGTTTTACAAAAACACAGAAAACAGCCCCTATCTGGTACCCTAAGCTCGCTCCAGCTCTAGGCTTTTTCTAGACTTCCTACAAGACAAAATATTATCATGAGTAATCTAAAGATTACTCATGTGAGCCTGGGTACCCCTTTCCTAAAAATGCTTCTACTTTCCCCACCCCGACTACCCCAACAAGGAAGGAAACAAGCAAGGCAAGCAATCAAAGCTACGCAACAGAAACAATAGCGGAAGCAACAAACAAGCAAGCAAAGAAGGTTAGTTCAAGCAAGACTCAACTTGGACTCGACACTTAGACTCTTTACTCCTACACGATGAACAAGACGATTAGAGTGGAACAAGGGTAACTTGAATACTCTAGACTCTTTCACCTAAACAACACAAAGACGACTAGAATAATTAAGGATTACTCAACTATCCTAGACTCTTACACCTATGGGCCCTCCATAATCTGTTCCATTCCTCACCTCTGTCCATGCGGAAACCACAAAGGGATCCCGCATGACCCCCAATGCTACGACATCAAGTAGTTGTCGCTCTAGTAGCTAGCTAGACGTCGACGTTGTCCTGTGTAAGTGGTCGTTGAGAACTTCCCACGAGACAATAACAACAGGTGGAACAGAAGATCGACTACTCTATCATAGCTACGACTCGAGAAAAATAACAAATATAATTCACGAGACTAGCTAAAATAAGTACTAAACTTCTAAGAGTAAAAACGCAAAGAATTTAGTACTAACACAAGCAATTCAAGCAAGATAAATCAAGCAAAGCATGCAAGAAAAATCAGGCAAGAAAACACACAACAATCAACAGGAAACAAGAATAATAATTCAAGCAATCCTAGATTGTTCTACATGCATGCACCCAATTTAATCCGATTTTTAAGCAAGAAATATTGCGACAAACTGCGCCTACGTACCGCATCTCTTGAGCAGCGTTCACGTACAGCGTCTCTCCCCGACCACGAACGGCGTTCCGACAGCACTTCGCTCCGGTCTTCCTCTCTCTCGACGACGAGAGAGCAAAACTTAGGGAAATTTTTAGAAATTTTTCTCCTTTGAGTGAGAATGAGTGAATGAGCAAATGAGTGAGGATGGGCTCCTATTTATAGGGGTTTTTGGGCGGCACAACTCGCCAGTGCATGGCGAGCACATGGCGACGCCTCCTCCAACACTTGGCGCGCAAGTCTTCACAAAATCGAGACATAATCTCATCATTCCTTCGCATGAATCTCGATTGGCTGATTTGAAGAATAAAAATCTTCCTTGTCTCCCACTTTTGTGCATGAATTCTCATTGGTCAGTTCCTTAGAGACACAATGATTTTGTCTCTCCTTTTTTATTTCAACAACACAATGATTAGCCTCCAAGCTTGCATGAAATCCCATTGGTTGATTCTATGAGAAAAAATCTTCTTGATCGCTAGACAAACGCTCCTTAAATTTAGGATCGTTGTTTGGTCCGTACAGCGTTTCTGCGCAAAACTGTGTTTGCCGTACGCTTCGTCCATTACGTATGCACATCCTTTTTCCTGTCCGTACGTTCTTCGCCCGCAACGCATCTATACCGTCATTACCACATCTTCCTGGCAGTACCGCATACTCCCGACTGTACTGCGTACTTCCTGACTGTACCGCATCCTATCGGTTTTTACCGGCTGTACTGGTCCTTGACCGTCTGCACTCAGCATGTGTTCGTCCTTCCCGTCCTTACTCGGCCTGTACCTTCTCTGTCTATGTACGTCCAACCTGCGCGTACCATCTCCGTCCGCGTACGTCCGACTTATGCGTACCATCTCCTGTCTGCGTACGTCTGACGAGTCCGACCATGTACATCCGTACGTACCGCCTCCGACTATGTACGTCCGTCCGTACTGTCCCTGTCCGTGTACGTCTGTCCTGACCGTACCATGACCATTTTGTGATTTTTGACTTGGCCATTCTTCTTCTTCAATCTTCTTTTTGGTCTTTGCCTTTTGACTTCAATCATTGGCCATCTTTCGACTGATTGATTTTTCTTCAGACTTTTCTTCAGTCATTCTTCTTATTCTTCTTTTCTCCACCTTGCTAAATCTTCTCCGGGTCCTTTTCTCCAAAATTTTAATTTGGATTTTTACTCTTGGTGAGGGTCATTACAGTAACACATAGAGTAACCTATGGAGTTGAAGTTGGATCTTCTTGTTGAACAGGCTCTGTGGTTGTGGTTGTCTCTTTAGCTAAATTGGTTGTCAAGAACTGCTTGAACCGTGGATCACATTCCCGCAGAAACTTCCCTACCAAGTCGAACTCGTCAATCTTCTCCTTCTGCCCAGCAATAATTTCGGATTGTTTAGCAATTTTCTGCATCACGCCTCAACATATGAGCAGCCTGCTCCTCTATCTTGCGTTGAGCTTCCTTCAGCTGTTCTTGCATAGCCACAAAGGTAGAAGTGTCTCCTGCTTGCTTCTGCTTGCCATTGACAATGTAGTCATGGAGGCTTCCAACTCGAAAAGGTCTTCCTCTTGAATCCTTCTCAGTGGACTGCAAAGTACGAGAAAATAAGATATTAGAGGATGGCAAATTAAACTCCAAGATAACATTTGTGTATTGTTAAAATAAACCGTAACCTGAAGAAAGATTTCTGTATATTCTTCTGTTGTTAGCTCCCGGGGCCGTGAATAACCATCTGAGATGGCTGAAGGATCTTCCTTGAGCTGAGACAACCTCTCTTGCACATTCTTCTCATATGTTTCTGCTATCTTCTCTGACTTCCGATCAACATATGTCCCATCAGGCTTTGTATGTGCCTTGATGAAAACCTCATCAATACGTACTTCTCTTCCCAATTCCTCTTCATTTAATGTTAAGAAACAGACAAGTAAATTTTTAATGTAACAGCTAGGTCAAAAATAAAAGTGGCGAAGGTGTAAGAACAGAATTGGCTCACCATTTCGCCTTGAATCTGTCGATACGACTTTCGCCCTGAGAGGTGGACATGAGGACCGAGGCCATTACGGTCAAACATACGGGCATCAGAATATGTTTTGCTCCTTCGTTGTGTTTCTTCAGTGTCCCAGTATTCTGTCATTGTTGTCCATAGAGTAGTTCCAATCCATTTAGGTTGGCGTCTAGTAGTTCTCACGGTGCTAACCATGTCTTTGAGCTGATTTTGACAGATGGTCTCGAAGTTAGCTTGAACAGTCCCAGTTATCAAAGGATCCCAAGTGTGGGTTTTCTACAAAAAAAACAAAAAGAAAATAGCTAATGTGAGTGAAAAGTAGCACAAGTAAATAAAGCAATATATGAAGAGTAAAGCAGTATAGGAAGATTAAAGCTATATATGAAGGCTAGAGGACAGAACACTTAACTGCAAACTCAATGAAGTATCTTTCATGTTTATCCCGAGGAACACATCTCCAGCTGTAGTAAGGACCTTCGAGTTTGTTTAAAAGAATTTTATTAATTTTCCGAACAAGCTTAGATCCAGTGTCACGATCAAACCTCCATACACATGAAACAATAAAACCAAAGTCAACCATCAGAGACACTCAAAAAAACAAAACCAAAGGCTAAAGCAAATCAATAATCAAACTTAATGCTAAGTCTATGATATCAACTAAACAAAGAAGAAGAAGGATGATCTCTTAAGAAACGATACACCATAGCTTCAAAATTGACCATCAAGAGTTGTGTGCACCATTATTCAAAGAGTTTGTAATCACATCAAACACTTCAAAACCAAGACCAATGAGACCTAAACAATGAGACCTAAACAAGACCTAAACACTAATATGAAATGAGACGAGACCTAACCATACCATTCGGTCTTTGGTAGGGGAATGGGAGAGAGGACGGTGGTGAACTCATGTCTGTTTGGCACCACAAGCAGCGCATTTAGAGCCTGCAATGTGTCCTCCTGGAGTTCCGACAACACCGGAGGATAATCAGCTTCAAAATTGTTGCCTTGAGACGATGGATGCGAACGACCACGAGTCTGAGAGACTTCAACTGGAGAAGGCGGAGGATCAACCTGAAGAGTTGGAGGATGCGACGGATTGTAGTGGACTTCTTCAGAAGGAGTCAGGTGTACTTGAGGTTGCGGTGGGTGAGTGTAGGAGTTCTGAAAAAGCTGTTGAGGCGGAGGATAGTTCCAGATCTGGGCCGCCGATGACTGTCGTTGTACTTTAGGCGTCTGCAGTGGAGGAGGAGATTGGACCGCTGGCGTGAAGTTGTACTGACTGGGTAGAGTGTGCGGCCGTTGATTTGGTGTTGACACTCCGACTCTCTGAGAAAGGTTAGGAGCAACTTTCCTCTTTCTTCCTCGATTAGGAATCATGTAAGAGATGATGCGAAGGATGCGAGATGAGAGATGAGAAGGATGCGAAGGATGCGAGATGAGAGATGGTGCGAAGGATGCAAAGGATTAGAGTTATAGATAAGTCGGGGAATTGAGAGGAGGCAAAGGATGCGGGATGAGAGATGAGAGCTTCGATGATGGATTAGGGTTTGGATTAGAGATGAGAATCGAGAGGAAGAAGAGAGTTCAGAATGTTTTGGGTTTGGGTCTGGGCCTGTAATCTAAGCCCAAATTTAAAAATTTGAATTACAAAGATTAATTAACCAAGGTTTATTTATAAAATTCTGAATAATTTTTACAATATTACACAATAATATTACATAATATTACACAATAATATTACATAATATTACACAATAATATTACACAGTAAAAAAAAAAAAAATACAAATACATAGTAATTTTGCCAAATAATAATACATAATATATTAAATATACTATGCATATTGTTCTTCGTCTTCTTGTTCTTCATCATCAGAAGACGATAAATTACACTGAAATTCATCTTCTGGATCCGCATCTCCTACATCATAATCAAGGTTTATTGGATTAGCGTCTTCTACCAAACTGTCGACTATGAGATCTTCAACTGTAGTCATCAATACAGCATCATCATTTTCTGTTTGCAACAGAGTCGGTTCATTGTTTTCATATTCTCCTGAAATTTTCCCCTCGGATTTACTTTCAGAACACTTAGCCACTCCCGCTTTGGTTTCTTTGTGTATGGATACGGAATATAGCAAACTTGATCCGCTTGAGATGCTGTTTGAAAAATCGCAATTTAGTATGGATAGTTACATTAAATAAACTTATATCTAAATTATATTGAGTCTTACGTACCTAAAATGAATGGCTCATATTTGTTGTATTTTCTCGAAGAGTTCACGTCAACAACGCCACTATTGCTCTTCCGAGTCCCTCTACCAATGACAGGATCATACCACTTACACTTAAAAAGTGTGATTTTCAAATTGGTCATCCCTTCGTACTCAAGTTCTATGATATCAGTTAAGTTCCCATAGAAATCTG
>NC_025695.1:21753855-21755001 GCF_000633955.1 Camelina sativa | reverse complement strand
ATTTGTTGTATTTTCTCGAAGAGTTCACGTCAACAACGCCACTATTGCTCTTCCGAGTCCCTCTACCAATGACAGGATCATACCACTTACACTTAAAAAGTGTGATTCTCAAATTGGTCATCCCTTCGTACTCAAGTTCTATGATATCAGTTAAGTTCCCATAGAAATCTGCACCATCAGATGCATCGGTGTAATTTTCACCTTTAACACATACACCATAGTTACATATCTTCCGTCCAGCGCCGTGATTCTGCGTATGAAACACATAGCCTCTTGTAAAGTATATTGGCCAAGTTTTGGCCTTGTGTAAAGGTCCATGCACTATCTCTTGAACCCAAGTAGGAAATGGATTTGTGGCGTTCCAGTATATAACCTGGATATATATATATATATAATAAGGTCAAACATTATTATATACATATAAATATTATCAATGATATAAATAAATATTATTATATACATATAAATATTATCAATGATATACTTACATAATCTTTCACCCACACATGGTATCCTTCAGCTCTTTTCGTGGACAGTTCTTTTTCGGTTAATTCAGGATATTTGGTAGAAAGAAAATCCTCGAACATATTTAGAAAATAAAATATATTTAATATATATGAGAAAAAATTGTGGAGTCTATATATTTGCGAGTTGATATTATATACCTCTCAATTGGTTGAAAATAGTCACAATTCCGTAAAACATATGCATGTGCGCACTGATAGTCTCTCTCTGAAAGCCATACTTCATGCATTTCCCCACCTGGACGACCGGCATGAGTAAATATATTAGGGACTCCAGGGACATGATGTACTGGGACTTCACCTTCATAGAATCTTGTTAACCTGATCAAATATGATAATTAAAAGTAATTCAAATTAAGTCTAAATTATAATTTCATTTACCTATATATGCATTTAATTATACCTTTATTTTGTTTGAATATGATCGGCAAAGTAGTGCTCAGAGAAGTAAGCAATCTCGTCATTGATATATGACTCAACGATTGATCCAACCGCATATCTTTTGTTCTTCGCTTTTCCTTTCAACTTTTTGAAAAATCTTTCAAAAGGATACATCCACCTATATTGGACAGGGCCTCCCAATTCTGCTTGATATGGGAGATGTATAGACAGGTGCTCCATC
>NC_025695.1:21720395-21753391 GCF_000633955.1 Camelina sativa | reverse complement strand
TCATATGGGAGATGTATAGGCAGGTGCTCCATCACATCAAAAAATGATGGTGGAAATATCTTCTCTAAGTTGCATAAGATCAAAACAATGTTATGTTTAAGAATTTGAACGCGACTTTTTTGCAAAGTTCTTGAGCATAAGTCCTTGAAGAATGCTCCAATCCCTGAAAATATATGCAAATTTCATGTCTTAGGAAATTATATTTAAAAATATATACTACTAATTTAATTAAATAGGTAATCTGTACTACCTGATAATGCAAGGTGAACGTTCCGGTCTAGGAGTTCTGCGAAGATAAATGGAAGAAGTCGCTCCATAAAAACATGGCAATCATGACTCTTCATTCCTGAAAACTTGCCATTGATCAGATCAACACAACTAGCCAAGTCTGACGAATAACCATCTGGAAATTTCACCGCATGCTTGACACATTCCAATAAACTTGTTTTGGCCTCCTTTGTCAATGTATATGCTGGGAATAGAGCTTTACCCTTCCTATCAATATGTAAGTGTGGTCGAGAACAAAATTGTTCTATGTCCAATCTTGACATGATGCTGTCTTTAGATTTATCCTGTACACTCATAAGAGTATACAAGATGTTGTCCACAAAATTCTTCTCGGTATGCATCACATCAATATTATGTCGGAGATTGAGGTCTTTCCAATAAGGTAGCGACCATAATATGCTTTCTTTGTGCCAATTATGTTCCTCTCCATAGCCTGACATCTTCTTTTCATGACCGTTACCACCGACTTCCCTCGTTTTTGGTGGATTTACACATTTCAAACGCTCGTAATAAACTTGCTCACCAGTTAAAGACTGCGGTGGATAGTCGTTAGAAGCGTCTCTTCCCTTCAGGAAATCTTTTTTGGTCTTCCTTAATTGATGACCATGAGGCAGGAATCTTCGGTGACAATCAAACCAACATGTCTTCTTTCCTTTGGGTAGATAAAACGACTTTGTACTTTCCATACAAATTGAACAAGACAATTTACCGTGGGTGGTCCATCCCGATAACATGCTATACGCCGGAAAGTCGCTTATCGTCCACATCAGCACTACTTTTAGATTAAAGTTTTGATTCAAAAACAAATCGTATGCATCGACTCCAGTAGACCACAACTCTTTTAACTCCTCAATAAGAGGTTGTAGGAAGATATCGAGGCTTGCTCGCGGATTATTTGGCCCAGAATTCAGTATTGTAAGAAACAAGTACTCTGTATTCATGCACATACCAGGGGGTAAATTATATGGAGTCAAGATCACAGGCCACAACGAATGATTACAAGACATGCCAAATGGATTGAACCCATCGGTACATAATCCAAGGTAGACGTTGTGGGGTTCTTCCGCAAACCGAGGGTTAAGCTCTTGGAAATATCTCCACTCCGCTGCATCAGAAGGATGATTCATTTATCTCATTGCCGCTGCAGTCTTTTGGCTCTGCATGCCATCTCATTGCCGCTGTAGTCTTTTGGCTCTGATACATTCTCTTCAACCTATCAGCAATAGATAGATACTACATACGACTATATAGTACTCTTGTTCTCCGTCGGTCCTCCTTAGGCTTCCATCTTGGTGAACCACAAAGTAGACATGTCTCTTCCTTTTCGTCTTCTTTCCAGAAAATCATACAATTATTAAAACAAACATCAATTGTATAATATGGAATGCCCAAATTACGCATCAATTTCCCTGTCTCGTAATGTGAACCGGTAGATTGGTTGCCTTCTGGTAAATAATCCGTCAAAATTCCGCAAACCGAATTTACTAACTTTTCACTCATATTATACTCCGCCTTATTTTGCATGACTCANCTTTTTTGGTCTTCCTTAATTGATGACCATGAGGCAGGAATCTTCGGTGACAATCAAACCAACATGTCTTCTTTCCTTTGGGTAGATAAAACGACTTTGTACTTTCCATACAAATTGAACAAGACAATTTACCGTGGGTGGTCCATCCCGATAACATGCTATACGCCGGAAAGTCGCTTATCGTCCACATCAGCACTACTTTTAGATTAAAGTTTTGATTCAAAAACAAATCGTATGCATCGACTCCAGTAGACCACAACTCTTTTAACTCCTCAATAAGAGGTTGTAGGAAGATATCGAGGCTTGCTCGCGGATTATTTGGCCCAGAATTCAGTATTGTAAGAAACAAGTACTCTGTATTCATGCACATACCAGGGGGTAAATTATATGGAGTCAAGATCACAAGCCACAGCGAATGATTATGAAACATGCCAAATGGATTGAACCCATCGGTACATAATCCAAGGTAGACGTTGTGGGGTTCTTCCGCAAACCGAGGGTTAAGCTCTTGGAAATATCTCCACTCCGCTGCATCAGAAGGATGATTCATTTATCTCATTGCCGCTGCAGTCTTTTGGCTCTGCATGCCATCTCATTGCCGCTGTAGTCTTTTGGCTCTGATACATTCTCTTCAACCTATCAGCAATAGATAGATACTACATACGACTATATAGTACTCTTGTTCTCCGTCGGTCCTCCTTAGGCTTCCATCTTGGTGAACCACAAAGTAGACATGTCTCTTCCTTTTCGTCTTCTTTCCAGAAAATCATACAATTATTAAAACAAACATCAATTGTATAATATGGAATGCCCAAATTACGCATCAATTTCCCTGTCTCGTAATGTGAACCGGTAGATTGGTTGCCTTCTGGTAAATAATCCGTCAAAATTCCGCAAACCGAATTTACTAACTTTTCACTCATATTATACTCCGCCTTATTTTGCATGACTCAAGCAGCTAATGACAATTGCGAGTGACCTTCACGACAACCATCATATAAAGGAGTTTTTGCACTATCTAACAAGTCGTAAAATTTCTGCGAATGGTTTTGTACCAGTTCTTCCACATTCTCATAACTATTATTTTGATGATAATTATCATCTAAACCCACATTATAACGAAATGCATCATTCACCATATCCACATATGGATCTTCTACTACATTACCCATTTCTTCATGACTCCCATCATAAGTCCTATCAGTGTAACTACTTCCTATATCCAAATTGATTTCTTCTCCGTGGTTATACCAAACATAATAATCTGGCATAAATCCATTACTAAACAGATGACTCATAACTCTTCTACCCGAGAGACATCTATTGTTCTTGCAAACACTACATGGACAGAGAAACTTACCCCCATTATTCTGAACTGTATCTTGGCTACTTGCAAACGATAAGAACTGATCCACCCCCACTTCGAATTCAGATGAAAAATTTCTNCTTTTGGCTCTGATACATTCT
The DNA here is from genome assembly GCF_000633955.1 of Camelina sativa. Lineage (NCBI taxonomy): Eukaryota > Viridiplantae > Streptophyta > Magnoliopsida > Brassicales > Brassicaceae > Camelina > Camelina sativa. The sequence goes on along the minus strand of NC_025695.1, from coordinate 21,750,105 downwards.
CTTCAACCTATCAGCAATAGATAGATACTACATACGACTATATAGTACTCTTGTTCTCCGTCGGTCCTCCTTAGGCTTCCATCTTGGTGAACCACAAAGTAGACATGTCTCTTCCTTTTCGTCTTCTTTCCAGAAAATCATACAATTATTAAAACAAACATCAATTGTATAATATGGAATGCCCAAATTACGCATCAATTTCCCTGTCTCGTAATGTGAACCGGTAGATTGGTTGCCTTCTGGTAAATAATCCGTCAAAATTCCGCAAACCGAATTTACTAACTTTTCACTCATATTATACTCCGCCTTATTTTGCATGACTCAAGCAGCTAATGACAATTGCGAGTGACCTTCACGACAACCATCATATAAAGGAGTTTTTGCACTATCTAACAAGTCGTAAAATTTCTGCGAATGGTTTTGTACCAGTTCTTCCACATTCTCATAACTATTATTTTGATGATAATTATCATCTAAACCCACATTATAACGAAATGCATCATTCACCATATCCACATATGGATCTTCTACTACATTACCCATTTCTTCATGACTCCCATCATAAGTCCTATCAGTGTAACTACTTCCTATATCCAAATTGATTTCTTCTCCGTGGTTATACCAAACATAATAATCTGGCATAAATCCATTACTAAACAGATGACTCATAACTCTTCTACCCGAGAGACATCTATTGTTCTTGCAAACACTACATGGACAGAGAAACTTACCCCCATTATTCTGAACTGTATCTTGGCTACTTGCAAACGATAAGAATTGGTCCACCCCCACTTCGAATTCAGATGAAAAATTTCCCGTCACTTCATCGAACCTCTTGTACATCCACTCCCGATAATTACCGCCGTTACCACCATAATTGTAATATTCCGCAATTATAATATATATATATATATATATATTTTGGGAGAAAATATAAGATTATATAAAGCCAAACTTGTTATTTTTATTTAGAATTGTTTTTTTAGGTAAGGAAAGTGTCTTGTTCGGAATGAAGAGAAACAAATGAGTGCAACTCGTTTTTATAGACTTTCCTAGGTGACTAATAGGCGACTACATAATAAAAGTTGGTACACCAATCCCCACATGGAAAACACGTTTTTTTTAACTGTATTTTGCGAGTATTTGGCGACTACACTATGACTATGTAATGACTCGCCGTATGAGTCGCCGTGCAGTTGCCAAATATCCGACTACCTAATGTGGTCGGTTACGTAGTCGTTAATATAGCGACTATTTTACGACCACATTACGACTACCTTATGACTCGCCGAATGAGTCGCAGCTTAGTCGCCAAAGTGTACGACTATTTGATGTGGTCGTACTGTAGTCGTTAATTTAGCGACTAAGTTGCGACGACATAATTCCATTAACAAAATAGTCGCCTCGTAGTCGTTAAAATATGACCAACATACCGACTGCATGAATTAGTCGCTAAAGAGTAACTCCGTAGCGACTAATTTCTTGTAGTCACAGAATAGTCGCTAAGTTGTCACTATGTAGTTGTTATTTTTGGCGACTTCATATGTAGTCGCTATTTGTATTCACTAATCACCTGTTTTCTTGTAGTGGCATGAGTCTTCTTCTAGTATTATATATCTGAAACAATTAAAAAATACTATTTAATTTCGAACACCGATTATCACAACAACATTCAAAAAAATCCATATCATTCAGACAAGTTAAACTATTTATTTAGTGGCTATCGTCTAATGAATATGAATTCAAATGGATGAACTTTACCTTTTTATTGGTAATTTTCTAGATAAGAATATTTACTAAATAATGTATACTTTATTTGCAAATTTCGTAAATCTAAAACAGCTAAAGCCGATAAATCTAAATTTTCTAAAAAAGAAAAATCGAAATTCAAAGACTTCTTAGTAAGAGTATTTTTGATTTTTCACGTTTTTTCATGTATTTTTAATGTGTAGATGAATATATTGCATATCTACAGAGGATAACGAAGAAAGAACAAAACACAAACATATATGTCTTCTGGCAAAATCTGTTTTTTGTTTGCTTTTCTCATTTATCTAAGAACAAATAACATGAAGCAAAACAACAAATGTAATCAGTAGGGTAATAAAGCAACTAATTCTGAAACATTCAAAAAAGCTCCTAAGGATACGGTAATTAATTTGCGAATCCTTTTAATCTAGCTAGAATGTTTAACAAACTCAATCAGAGCTACTCCCTAAACAAAAAACATCAATCAAAGCTAATCCCTAAACAAAAAATATCTCATGACAAGCACACTATTACAACATGTGGGCACGATTGCTTGAATTCACACTTGGTGTATTTATATAACCTCAGTGAACCATATTGATATGCCAACATCTCAGATGATTTTGGTTACATTGTATCATTCCTCCATCTCCACAATGATATTGGGAAGAGGCAAGACGACCTACTCAGATAACTCGAAGATCCAAAGAAGTTCCAGGTACAATCTTAGGCCACACTTTGTGATTCTTCAAACAATCCGACCTGTTTTTTTTCCACCTTTGCAAAGAAGATTCTCACTCTAAAACGACAGGTCTAATAGCAAGCTCCTACAACGATCCCACGTACATATCTCCACTCCACAGGCAAGATCTCTCAGGAAAAAGCTAAAAAACTCCAAAAACCTACAAGAACAGTTTCTCTCTTCTTTTCTCTCTAAAAAACGGCTAAACCTGACTAAAAACGACAACAACTCCTTTTAAACTCGACTTTTAGGGTTTTCTGCCCCAAAACGCAGCGTTTAACTTATTCGATATGCGACCAAACCGACTTTGTATCGACCGATGCAACACCTGCATCAAATGATGCACATCCCAAACCGGGATTCCGGTTACTGTCGTGGAATATATCCGCAAATCACAATCGATCATCTCGAAAGCTATTCAAACAGCTTTGAATGACTATTATTTTGTGTAACCAGAAGGAAAACATCATCATGCCAAAATATTGAGATTCTTTTGGTTTTTAATCATCAGATAGTGCAACAACAACTATTGAGAAAAATAGGAAAGAGAGCAGCCAGATGGTATATTAATGTTTTTGTGTACCTATTCAAAATATAAGAGAATTTTGTTTTTGGTTATAGATGATAATACGGAGAAGTAGTGATATTGCAGTTGTATTGGTTATTCACAAAAGTATTGTCAATTCATTAGAAGATTTGACGATACAAAAAATTCAGTTTTCAAACAAAAATGATGGAAAAAATAGATCTATTACTATTGCATTCATAAGTTATTTTATCATAATTATAAAATTTTAAATCTTAAAAAAATATTTTCTCATTTTCTCATTTTCTCATTTTCTCATTTTGGTTTTGGTTGTAGATGATAATACTGAGAAGTAGTGATATTGGTTATTCACAATAGTATTGTCAATCCATTAGAACAAATGACGATACTCAAATTTAGTTTTTAAACATAAATAATGAATAAATAGATCTATAAGATTGACTTCACAAGTTATTTTATCATATTATAAAATTTTAAATTTTAAAAAGAAAATTTTTCATTTTACAATATTCAAATTCTTACATTTGCACCACACAAAAAAAAAACACATTTTATTGAAAATATTGTATATAAAATATGTATTTTAGAATTAATTGGAGTTATTTTATATGGAGACGTTTTACCGCATCTAATTATGCATTGTTTATATTTTTTTTTATACTATTAATTACTCATAAAGCTTTTGTATTATCAGTTGGGTCCAATATAAATATACAAAATAAGTCTCTCAAAACCTCATCACACAAGATATAAAAGTATGAGTTTCAGCTAATAATTTTAAAGCGATGAATTGTAGTAATAACCTCTTGATCAAAACCCAAATTATAACGTTATATAGTAGCTTCGAGATAAAGCACTTGAAAAAAAACTTATGATACTGTTTCGAAAATTTTGAATTTTTTTTTAAACAACTTTATTCACCTTTTTTTGAAATTTTGTATTTGAGAAAAGAATCATGTTTTTACATGTGAATTGAGATTATTTACGAAAAGATCTTTAGAGTTTTTGTCAATACCATTGCAAATGTAAGATTATAGTATAGTAAAATTGTAATAAACAAAAATATCAAAACATTTGTAGTAAAAAGAATATATTCAGAAAAATATTAGAAACTATTTTTAAACACGAACAAATATTCTCATTTCAAAATGTAAAGGAAAATAAATAGTGGCTACATATATAGAATTTTAATTTCAATTTTAATTTCAATTAACAAAAAACAATACAAAATCTATTTAAAATTAACTTGAAACATTTCATTTGGAAAGACAAGTAATTTATGAAGTTAACCCATTTCATCACACATATCATCATATCAACACTATATCTTTGAGGTAATCCAATAGAGTTACCTCAAGTTGGCATAATTTGAACTTTATAAACCTTACCTTCCTCGCTGCATTAGATAATAAAAAAAAAAATTGCTCCTTGCTCCAATTTGCATTTCACTTTACTTAATATAATCTACTCATTTCTTCATATCCATTCAATAATGTCTTCACTGCCATATTGTGAGAAGTCCGGTTCATCTTTAAAAATTATCTTTGGAGAAATCTAGAGAAAATGCTAAAATTCCTCAATTACATTTAGAACAAAGAAATATATGTAACTAAAACTCAACTAACCATCTTAGAAACATTAAAGTATATGAAATGTTTCACACAAACTAAAATATACCATACCCGAGAGCTAATCCAAAACTAAGGTCTACATATATATACACAATATTTCAATGTTAGATTGTCGTTACATTTTTCTTATAGAATATTTAATTGACCGTTAAAAATAATTAGTGTCTAAGTAAATGATATATATGAATTTTAATTTATTAATACCAGTTATAAATAGTAGACGTTATAAAACCATTTGAAGAGGAGTTGATGAGTGTCAATTTTATTATCCCATAACGATTTACAATTTGAACTTTTGAAGACTCCTGGGAATAAACAGAATGAGGGTGAAGGTTATGATGAAACAAGGTATGTCTTCTTCACAAGTCATTATGTGATCCTCGACAGTCACCTCGTTATTGATATGCAAAATTTGCATCTGCTTTGGTTGATTACGGCTTCACTCAATGCATCTCTGACTGCTCACTTTTTTTATTTTACATTGATATAAAACTCAACTTACAATGTTCTTGTATATGTTGATGATCTAGTGATTACTGGGAGTTCTCCGGAGTTAATACAAACATTTAAGAATTACCTCAGTTCTTGTTTTCCTATGAACGATTTGGTGTTTGCAAGTACCTCTTGGGTATTGAGGTTGACCGCAGTCTGTATGGGATTTACATGTGTCAAAGAAAGTATGCACTTGACATTATCTCTGAAGTTGGTCTTCTTGGAGCAAGGCCACTGGTGTTCCCTCTAGATCAAAATCATCGGCTTAGTCTTTTCAAAAGAGCTGATTTTCCTGAATCAGCTCGTTATTGTCGATTAGTTGGAAGGTTAAGTTTTCTTGTAGTTACTCGACCTAATATCTCATATATTAATTCATATCTTGATACGGTTTATGAAGCAACCATAGATATATCGTTGGGACGGGACACTTTGGGTGGTCCGATTCCTAAAAGGTAATCTGGGTCAAGGGATTTTACTCCAAGTTGATTCTCCTCTAACGTTGACATCATAGTGCGACTCTGACTGGAATCGTTGTCCTCTTACAAGCTATTTCATGCAACTTGGTCAGTCTTCAATTTCTTGGAAAGCGAAAAAACCGAAAACAGTTTCCTTATCGTCTAGCGAAGCAGAATATCATCTTATGCAACACATGGTTCGGGAAATTATATGGCTCAAAGTCTTCTTCTTAGTCTCAACATTAATCATTTGGCACTTGTTGATCTCTATTGTGATAGTAAGGCTGCTATATATCTTGCAGCTTCCTGTTTTCCATGAATATAAGAAACATGTGGAGAACGACTGTCATTTCATCTGTAATGGAGTCAAGAGTAGAATCATTGTAAATCGTCATGCATCAACGACACAACAATTGGTCGATATCATGACTAAGCCTCTTGGGCGGGATGATGATGATGAATTTAAGTCCAAGATGGGCATTTCTACCTCCATGCTCCATCTTGAGGGGATGTTATGATATGTATTGAGTAAATATAAGGGTAGATTAGTCTTTCTATCTTTTATGCACATAGGTCTTACCGCTTGTATAAATATGTAGCCTCTTGACTTATTATCAATAAGAAAAAAAACCAATTTAAATCTCTTACACGTCTTTGTGATTTCTAACAAATAATGCGGAGTTGATCTTCGAATGCACATCTCACTCGGGTTCTCTTCTTACGGATTGGAGTCGAGCTTGAAATCATAAAGAAACTACAAAGGGTAAGAAATTGCTCATAAGGAAGAACCGAAGAAGATGAAGACAAAATTAAGACTCTAGATCCGAAGAAGAAGACTCTAGAAGAAGACTGAGCAATTTCTCTACAAGACGAATAAACGAACACAAATAACGAAGGAGGCAAGAACCAGAAGACGAAGACTTCAACGGAAACAACGAGAATGATTTAAAGACTATTTTAACTCATAGCCCTCTCCCTTATCTATACTAAACCTTCCTCTCTTTACAACAATATAAACCAAGTAACACGCTTCAGCTGCAATTTTGCAATCTCCACCTTTATTGTTACGCCCTTACACTTATTTTATGAATCCTCTTATTAGCTTCAATGGTGACCTTTATTGCTCCCAAGTATCTGAAGACTCAAGACGTTTTAGATCTGAATTCAAATTGTCAAGGCTGTGTTTATTGTCTTAAAGGTTTCTCTACCAACAATTCTAGCTAACTACTTCAGCCACCACCTTGTTGCCATCACTTCTACGATTTGGATCCTATAAGCCTTAGCTTGCCTTAAGGAAGGTTTAGACTCTTTAGTTAGTGTTAAATATGTTACATGCCCCGGCCGCCACTTTTTAGTGGATCTCATTTTCACTCCCAGTCCATGGGTCCACCTTCCTTAATTGACCTCACGTCCTCTCAATAGGCCCGTGAGCCCATCCATATTTGATGGTTGGTTTGTTACGTCTGGGAGGCTTTAAAAGACTTTTTTACCGTCCCTACAAATCACCACATGATCTTTCCCTTTATTTTGTCCTCACTTTCACATTTCCGACAATCACTTCACGGAAGGTCACCCATCCTGAAACACTTCAGCTCAAGTACGCTTAACTCTGGAGTTCTCTCATGATCCTTGACAGAAAAGTTAAGTGCACTTTGGGGACATAGATGGCCAAATCAATTTTTTTAAACCTCTCTGCAAGTCTCTAAAACTGGGAATTCACCCCCACTAATAGATCACAATGTCCTCGTTGCGCACCAAGACCATCACCCCCGATGGTGTGAGCCCACTCAAATCCAAACTCGTCAAGGTTTAGCTCTGATACCACTTGTAACGCTCCGACCACCACCTCTTAGTGGATCCCATGTCCACTCACAGTCCATAGGCCCACCTTCCTTAATGGGCCTCACTTCCTCTCACTAGGCCCATGAGCTCATCCATATCTAAAGGTTGATTTGCTACGTCCGAGAGGCTTTAAATATTTGTTTATCGTCCCTACAAATCACCACATGATATTTTCCTGTGTTTTGTCCTCACTCGCATAGTCTCGACATTCACTTTCCGGAAGGTCACCCATCCTGAAACTACTCCAGCTCAAGCACGCTTAACTCTGGAGTTCTCTCAGGACTCTTGACCGGAAAGATAAGTGCACTTTGATAACATAGGTGGTCAAATCAATTATTTTAAACCTCTTCGCAAGTTTCTGAAACCGGGGTGTCACAATGCTCCACCCGATTATAAAACCATAATCTCCCAGTAACATAGGTGGTCAAATCAATTATTTTAAACCTTTTCGCAAGTTTCTGAAACTGGGGTGTCACAATGCTCCACCCGATTATAAAACCATAATCTCCCATGGTTTGGCCTATGCACTACTTCAAGTAGCTCCGCTCGTGCTGGCGAGACTCACGACCATGACTACATTATCAACGTCATTTAGTCTTGTGACAATGACCAACTTGTCTACCATTGATCTAATCACGGAAGACTGTTCGACAAACCTTGATCACACATATGTCAAACCGCTTCTTAGCCTTTGTCTTAAAGCTTGTTTGATCTCTGTGTCGATCACTTTTATCTACCTTTGTTTGGCATTGGGAATGGCATTTCTTTATGTTTTACTTTAAAACTTTGGATCTTTGAATCATTTTATCTGTACTTGGCTTTATGGAAAAATGAAATCACGTCTTTGTTCAAAAAAGAAAAAAAAGAACGTTAAAAGTTGAATTCACATTATAAAACTTTGCAATAGGAAGACATATTGATGAATCACTGACCAGAGGGGGCCATTGGTAACACTGTTGAAATTGTATCCAGTATTTTTATATATTTATCAGTTTGATATGCAAAAATATGTATTAGAGAAAAACAAGCTTTTACGAGAAAAAACAAAAACCAAATGAGAGAATATAACTTATTAGAACTGAGTTCGTGACCCTATAAAACGCCTAATAAAAAAAATAAAAGTTCACGTTAAGTCGTTAACCATCCAAACTTGGTGAAATTATCGTATTTCGAAGTTGATATAGAAACTTGAAAGAAAGCAAAAAATATACTAGCTAGAATTTTAAGCTAACTACAATGTCTTGGTTTGATTTGAATATCATAATTTTCAAGATTTTCGTAACTAATAGCTTAGTAAATTATTGAAAGTGTAAGTCGATCGTACTGAAAAGAAACAAGAAAGCAAAAAAAAACGAATAACAAGTGATGGTTATAATAATTATGCCTTGATTTGCTCGTAAAGTATGCTTCGGTATTATTTGTACCACGTAAGACGTAACAACAACTAATGACAATCAAATGATTGTTTAGTCTTATATTAATGTAACTTCTCCTGGAAGAAAAATCCCTTAATTACTCTAAAATGATTGCAGTTTGGTAGATACGTTATAAGTAATTTATACTACTTATTCGGAGATTGGTGGATCTACTATAGCCTCATCATTATCTATATCCATACATGTACGTGTCTAATAAGACGCATTGTCTAAAAAGTAAAAGCATATAGTGTGTAGTCCAATATGGAGTGACAAGAGATCTAAACGATTCTTTTGGAGTTTCATTAGATTATTTGCACCATCTTGAAGTTTTGTGAAATTCAGCCCAAACATCTAGTTCAATCACCACCTTTCTAAGATTATCTACCCGATTGATAAAAATTATTGATTGGAAATAGCATTTGCACTCTTTTGATGAACCATCATAAAAATTTGTCAATGCTTTCATGGAATTGGACGCAAACCTTCACATTCTCTTGAGTAAATTACTAACGTGTCTTGAGGAGAACACTCTAGTTCAAATATATATTTATCATTCATGGCTTTTTCATATTTACCAAAGTGTACCCATAGCAATACACGAAAGAATTTCTCATTTTGACTTTATTAGGAGGAATGGTTTAAAGTGTTTCATACGTTTTATAATTTCGTCAATATCATATAAGGATTTTTAGAGTTTAAAGTTTATAAGTGTTTTAAATATTCAGTGAATGTGTGCGAATTACTATATAAATTTATCTACTACACACCAAAAAATATATATAGATTTATCTACTACATTGTGCATTACACATCTGAAGGAAAAAACGTCAATATAAAAAATTGTTATAAAAAAATAAACTAATTTTTTTTCTTGTTTTTGCAAGTTCAAAAATCCTTCTAACACAGAAGATTTTTTTTTCTTTAAGTTTAATTTTCAGGTCTCCTGTAAAATATATATCTAATTCACATATCTTATTTATTTATTTTGCCTATTTCAATTTCTATTTCTTTCATCGTGATCATTGAAAGAGGACAGGCATTAATTGGACTGTCCTATATATTTTGGTAATTAAGAAAGCGATGGTTTATCACACCTGGAGTGATAGTCTCCACTCTCCACAAACTCTCTCTAGCTCACTTCATCCAGCAGAATATATTGAGTTTCAGATATACTTGGTTTCTCTTCTTTCATGGTATATTTCTATTTTAAGATATTTATCTGCTTTTCTTATTTTCTTCTCATCATCTTCTTTTTATGTCGAATTGAATTTTTTATTTTCTTAATAATTTATTTCTTGGTTACTCTTCATCATCAGTTCTTGGCTACATTAGATAATAATTCAATATCGAAATAAAATTGGCTTGATATGTGTAAAAAACATTTCGAATAGGTTAATGTTCGGACATCAGTTCTTGGCTACATTGTGATGTGTCTTTCAACCGTATTGTCCGTAATTAAAAAAATTAAAAATTAAAAAAAAAGTTTGCCAAAAAAAAAAGATATTGTCCATCATCTTTTTTGAATTTAATAAACAAGAGATATGTTGTTTAATTTCTCATGCACAATGTGTACTTGTGTCACTTCCTTACCAAAAATGGTTTATAGAAAATAGTTTCATAAACGAATAAACATTTGTCGGTGCACTAGCTACGGTTGTTGCCTGAACATTCACTATCGCTTCGGACATTCTTCTCTCTCCTTTGATGTTTTTTTGCTTAACTTTGCTTGCAAAATTTCTATGTCTTTTACAACAACAAAAAAAGTATATTTTTTTGATTAGAAAGGGGAAAAAGAAGAATTAATAATTTTACCTTTTTTCGCGGAAAATTAAAAAAAAATGCGCCGCTTCAAGTTCAAAATTAGATGCTAAAAATGTGTCTGTCCAAATTCAAACCAGTTTTGTCTCTCTTCTTCTTCTTCTTCTTCAGAGCATTGCAATGAAAGTTCCAGATTCTTCTTCACCGACCGGAGTTCTCGAAGAGTTCTTCAGAACGGAAGAGTTTGGTAGCTCCTCGGAGACGGTAAAGAACCCTTCTTCTTCTTCTTCTCGTTTCCGCAAGATGGTTCAGCTTCTCAGAAGCAGATCCAAGAAGTCTCTTGAAAATCTCAAGATTCCGTTTCACAACAATGGCGTTATCCAGAGCTCTTTGAGAAGATGCAATAGCATGAGGGAGAGTTTCAGATTTGGCTCCAATGATTCTCCCTTTCTTCTACACTCTCCTAGAAGAATCTTCACCTTCTCTGACCTCAAGTCTGCTACAAACAATTTCGCTTTAGGTTCGTACCAAATCCCATTTGTCTCCATAGGTTTGAATGTTTTTGTTACAATTCGTATTCTGAATCCAATTTTGGACTGTAAACATTAGCAATCCATTTTAGGTGAATTTTGTTTGTTTTGAAGTAAATTTGGGTCATGAATGTGTTATTAAGGATAGGTGGAAAGTTTTTTCATGTAATTGTTGAAATATTTTGTAAGCAGAGAATCTAATTGGGAAAGGAGGTTATGCTGAAGTTTACAAGGGGACGTTACCAAATGGACAAATGGTAGCGATAAAACGGCTGATGCGGGGAAATAGCGAAGAGATCATTGTGGATTTTCTAACGGAGATGGGTATAATGGCACATGTTAACCATCCAAATATTGCTAAGCTTTTAGGCTATGGGGTCGAAGGAGGAATGCATCTTGTTCTTGAGTTATCACCTCATGGCAGCTTAGCTTCAATGCTTTATAGTATGTTCTCTTTTTTAATTACCTTTTTTCTCTCTAATTACTTACATTCTTAATTGTTATTGTATTTATCAATTGTTTGATGATATTATAGGTTCCAAGGAGAAGATGAAATGGAGTATTAGGTACAAGATAGCATTGGGAATTGCAGAGGGTTTGGTGTATCTTCATAAAGGATGTCACAGAAGAATTATACATAGAGATATCAAAGCCGCAAACATTCTTCTCACACATGATTTTTCGCCTCAGGTACAATACCCAAATGATGCTCTAAAAGTAAAAACATACACTTTCAATTCTTAGCCATGTGATGAAAATGTCTTGGGGTTATATATAGATATGTGACTTTGGCCTTGCGAAGTGGCTACCTGAACACTGGACACACCATATTGTTTCAACGTTTGAGGGTACATTCGGGTGAGTCTACGCGTAAGGGAATATTCTTTCTTGGATATTGGTTTTTAGCAAGGAGGTCTTAGAGACAGATTTTGTGTCCTTTTGTTTCAGATATCTTGCTCCGGAGTACTTAACACACGGGATAGTAGATGAAAAGACTGATGTATTCGCCTTGGGTGTACTTTTACTGGAACTAGTTACTGGACGACGAGCTCTTGATTACTCCAAGCAAAGTCTTGTTCTATGGGTAAGTTCTCTTCCGTTTACTTTTCAGACAAAAGAACCTGACTAATGTGGGGTTGAGAAAACCCTTGAGAAATAGTTTCACGCAAGCGAGCATTGGTTATAGCAAACTGTGCCTGTGCCACCATGTGCGGGTTGAAATTGCACATTTGTTCTTAGTTCCTTCCCTTTTTTGTTTCTTAGGCAAAACCTTTGATGAAGAAGAACAAAATTAGAGAGCTAATAGATCCATCACTGGCGGGTGAGTACGAGTGGAGGCAGATAAAACTTGTGCTTTTGGCTGCTGCATTATCAATCCAACAATCATCAATAGAGAGGCCAGGGATGAGTCAGGTACCTAACCGGCCCCAATTTTCTTGTTGAACAAGTAAGAAACCGCATTGGTTTTGATATATTTTGTCTTCATTAGGTTGTTGAGATCCTCAAAGGAAACTTGAACGATCTCAAGTGCATCATGAAATGCAAAGTTCCCTTTTATAGGAAAGCTTTCAGAGACGAAACTGGCAAGAGAGTTTAGTAAAAAATCTACGAAGCTGAAGCACTTCTCTCCCACATGTAAAGTAGTTTTTGCTATAAAGAAAAAAAAAGGTATAGAGATGACTAAGCCTCTTATCATTTTTGTTGGTGATAAATAAGTATCATGGATCTCTCGTCAACAATAAGATGTTAATGGCTGTGGTATCGCGTATATTTAGTATTTGTTGTGAATTTTGTGTAATTTATTAGAGATCTATACATGTATTCAAAAGCAAAGGCCATATCCAGTTAAAAAAAGTACAAGTCTCCCTAGGGAGGAGGACAAACAGAGCATTCAATAAAATGTTGTGCTTATAATGTTTAAAACTCATTAGTAGGACTAATAATTTTTTTATTTTTTTATTGTTGAAGACTTATTTTATGAGCTCTTTTAAAAGTGGTTCATGTCTTTCATTACAAACTCGTTTTCGAAGTTTTTTCATTACAGAATTCCCTAATGTACTAATTGGAGTTTTTTTTTTCCAGCCGAATTCTTTTCAATTTTCTACTAATTTTGTATGGAAAAATTTCTAGAATGTTTTACCATCTCTATTTTTAATGTAGAACAAATTTTCTACCAAAATTTGTGTCGAAAATATAATAGGATTTCATGATGTTTTCTTGTAGTATATGAATCATAATAATACTGTAATTAAAAAAAAATCAACAACGACATGAATGACATGATTATTATCTTATCTGAAAAATGAAAATAGGTTAACGATGCATAATGGAACACAAACAACAAGCAGAGGAGAATATTAATTAATACAGATTCATATATAAAAGCAACAAAAACCAAAATTTGACAGAGGATTGTAATTCAACCAAGCTGTGGATGGTCACTCAGTGATGGGAACGACATGAACTCCAATCTGATGAAGCATAGTACTAGATTTTCCATGGAACCCAGTGATCTTGTGACCTTCCTTCTTGAGGACAAAGTTGACTCCAGCTTCAAGTCCAAAGGGTGGAGAGGTGCGTTTGTTTGTCTTGAACCTAACCATCGTTATAACTCCTGTTTCAGCTCCCATAACCTTGTCGTGGCAAGCCTCTACTGACGTGATGTATTCACTTGGATAATCCACCTCGAACTATATGAAGTGTGAAAATATTAATTAAACTTGAATGTTTTTGAGATTAGAAAAAATATATAACTCAAGATCTTTACCGATATATATAGTATAGTTTTAAACAAAAACAAGTTAATTAATTAAGGAGTAATCATCACCTCTTCGTATCCAAGCAATGTTGTCTTTCCATGTTCAACCCCAACAACCACCTCACTGGTGTCGTTCTCGTACTCAAACTTAACAGAGACGATACTATACTCGCCTTGTCCTATGTATACCTTCTTCACATTTTGGAAAGCACCATCGTCCCAAGACTCTCCTCCAGCACCACCTTGTCCCTCTAGTTTCTCTGTAGGAGGAGGAGAAGGAGTAAACGGAGCGTAATATGCACCGATACTATCAACACAAGAACCTACCCGTCCATGGGATCCAACAATAGCATTGCCTTGGCTCTGCAGAGAGAACTTGGTTCCAGTGACTGTTCCAACTACTAAGGTTCTCCCATTTGATGTTTTGAAAGTAAACGACCTAAGGACAATACATCCGTAAGGTTGGGTGTTTGCGTAGCTTCCTTCGACGGATGTGATACATTCATATGTGTAATTTGCATCGGTCGATGAATACCTTGTGTCGGTCGATGCATCCCCATGTGGTGTCGGTCAATGCATGTTGGTGTCGGTTGATGCAGAGTCTTTGTTTGTTATTTGTTGTTTGTTGATTGTTGGTTGATGGTTAGAGGTGTCTCTATTGCTTGTGTGTATAGCCCAGTAGATGGGAGGATTGCCTTACTGAGTGTTTATAAAATACTCATGCATTGCAATTTGTGTTTGTGGTGCAGGTAAAGGCAAAGTGTGATCGTGGAATCAAGGCAATGAAGAGGAGGATGTTCTAGGGACTCGATTGGATGTTGTCTGGCATTGCTAGGTTGCTAGAGTTGAGTCATTAGAACATTGCTAGGTTGCTGGTTCTATGATTATTGTTATTTGGTTATTTGATATTGCTTATGTTATAATATTGGTTTATTATTGGATATTTATTGGATATTGGTTTTGATTATTTCGCTGTTAGTTGTGTTTGTGGTTAGGTGGCTAGTGAGTATGGGACTACTAGTTGTAGTTATCCATTATTATTATTATTATTATTATTATTATTATTATTATTATTTATTATTCTATTTAAAAAAAAAAACGGGTCGGGTCGTTTCAATAGTTATACGAGATGGTAGATATTTTCATACGGATAGACATAATTAAAACCAATAGAGTTATGAGTTAATGAAGTGGTAGGCATATTTGTTACTAAAATAACAAAAGTTAAGTAGAGTTAAACATATAGACGTGATAGAGTTAATTGGTTTGACAAATTTATACAGTTGCTGTTTTAGGTCAAAACAAAGCATTTTACGAAATATTGCTGTGTTTATTTAATATTAGGTTTATATATGATTTTAATTGATAATAACATTGTAAGATAAGGTAGTCACTACAAGAAAAAAGGGTCATTGTGACGTTTGCTTGAGACGAATTTTTTTGGTCACAAATATGTGACATTTTAGATACTATGTTGTGATATTTTTTTTTAGTAATAAATTCGTAATTATTTCGTCACAAGATTATTACGAATTAAATCGTCACTAAAAATTGTCTCTATTAGCGACTAAATGGTGTCGATATTATTAACCGTAACAAAGTGTGACGGTTTTACTACAATTATGTAGTCATAAATAGTGATATTTATTTGAGACAAAATATTTGTCACATATTTGTGACATTTTAGATACTCTATTGGAAAGAAAAAAATTGTAACAAATTCGTAATTGTTAAGTCATAATACTACGGTTACGGATTAATTTATGACAAAAGTTGTCAGAAACAGTAACAAATTTTTTATGATAATTTAAGTAATAACAATTGTAATGGTATTATGACATTTTGTCAAACATTGATTAACCAGTTAAATATAGTTTTACATAGAGAATGATCATTATATTTTATTAAGGTAAATACAAACTAATAATTAAAAACTTTCTTTTGTAAACTAAATTAATTAGTGGCTAAACATAAAATAGTGTTATATTTCTTAATAATTAATATTTTTATGTAGGTTGTTCAATGAAATCATGGTTGCTGCTAATCTTGGCATAAATGGAGATAATCTAACCTTGCTTAGAGAAAAATAATTGTAAGTTGGTTACAAGAACATGTAAGGAATTATGATTATTATTTTTAAGCTGTTTTGAATTTATGTTTAAATAGGAGCCGATTAAATAGTCTCATTATTATTTAATTAAATTTAAGAAAGATGTTTAAGATATTGTAAACTAGATTTTTATTTTTTAGAAAAGATTTTATTTTTATTAATAGTTAGAACTTCTAAGTACTCAAAAAGCGCCTAAATTTTCAGAAATATTTAATAATTTTTGGAATTTCCCTCTAAAACTTACTAAATATTTATTATACCTTAAAACTTCTCTTGTATTATATAGGGGATATACCTAATACTTAAATTGTAACCCTAACTAAAAACTAGATTACTATTTCTTCTCGCCGCTTTGTTTCTTTGGTTTTCACCGATGCAAAGGTTAGAGGCCATATTTTTATTGAATCATTAAATCTATATTATGCAATCAACCATTGAAATTATCTTTTTCTACCGTCATCTTTTTCTATTATCACTCAGCATATATACTTGCGGAGTGATTTGGTTCTGACTAATCTTATGGATGTATATAATGTATATAGATTTTCTGTTTGACTATTCTAATCGATCTATATATTAGTATATATAAAGGATTTGAAGTGATGTCACATAGTTAAATTGATTTGAAGAAACTGTTGTGATGCCATCTACGTATATATTTTTTTGTTTATATTTCTATGGAGTTATTGCAGAGAAATTTGATGAACATGTGCAAGAACACTTGTCAAAGAGATAGTCTTCAAACGGTGAGGGTTTGGCAAGAGACAGTCTAACCCAAAATGAGAAAAATAAATTTATGTTAAGGTAATATTTTTAGACTGAATTATGCATAACTACATATTTGTTGATGAGTTAAAAATTTACTATTTTTATTTGCGTTTGAAAATATATATCAATGTTCATATACTTGTGTTTTTTTATAGATTGCTGAAATATGAAGATAAGGCCGTGTATTTGGACTAGTCAATGCAAAATGGAATTTTTATGTCTTTGGATGATTCATCAGTCTTCCCACAACCTACCGAAGAAGAAGTGAGAATATTAATCCACAGAGTTGAAGAACTTGTAAATAAATTGAAAAAGAGTCATGATGACAATTTACTACTCGAGAAATGTCTCCAAGCACTTGAAAACATCTATGTCTCCACAAGTTTCTGGAGTTGCTATTTAACTAAGTTTTGTTTTGTTTATTCATAATAGGTTTTCTCATATTGGTTTTGTTTACTTTAATTTATAAATGAATAATTTATTTTATTATATATTTTTTCTAGTTATTGATATACAGCTTATTTAATTATTATTGTGACAATAATTTAGTAAAATATAATATTAAGAAAATAGGAGACGATGGTTTGGATAATTCATTGTAATTATTTTGATACTACTGGTTGGACTTCATGAGCTAAACATTATAATGTAATAATAGTAACAAATTGCATTACGGTTTTGAGACTAAAATTTTGTCATAATAAATGACGGTCTTTAGTACATGTTCTTCGTTAGTAGTTGTGATGGGCAAGTGATATTTTACAGGTCACTAAGTGTGATGTTTTGAGAGTACAGCGGCGTCGTAAACAGTGACTAACTTGATACGTGATTTCGGTCATGAAGTAAAACGTATTTAGGACGATAATTTTAGTAAGCAATTGTGATATTTTAGATACCTTTACAAATCGTTACATTTGGTGACGAAATAGATACGTATGAGTTAGTCGCAACTCTTGTGACGTTTTAGTGACTAAAAAAAATTTGTGACTATTGTATTGTAACCATTCACCAATTGTCACAGATTCGTAACAATATTCTTATTGTGACGAAAAAAAATTAATGTGACGGAATATTACGTGACAATAGACTTATTTTCTTGTAGTGAGTGCAGTGGTTATAGGTTGTTTGATAGTAGGTTCGAAGCTTAGTAGTTAGCAAATTTTTTTTTTAAAACTTAATTGAAAATGGTAAATTCATAATTTGCTCAGGTCACATTCTTCCTAAAAATCCTAGCAGCCGCTACACATTTCCTGCATTTTGTTCTTCAGATTTTTTTCGTTTCTTTTTTTTTCCGTCACTTTCTCACATTTTTTGTCCAAAAAAGCTTAAGTACACCTTTCATTAGGGAGAAAATATAAATATTACAAAATATCAAAAAAAACCAACAAACCAAACTAGGGATTTGTTCCTAGATTGACTGATTCATCCTTTGATCAATGGAGAAACTTCTCTCGTTCTGTTAATTTTCTTCTGTCGATTACATGCATATAAAATGAGCAATCGATTACATGCATATTTGGTGTGATTCTTCTCTATAATTTTTTTTTTGTCGGCCAAATTCCATTGATGTGGAAAGCCCATTAAGAGTAATACAAGTGGTTTACGGAATAAGTCTAATAATCTAGACTTTTACATATTAAAGAACAAAATATTTTAGAATATTTTACACAATAAAAGTCCAACTTGAGGACATGTTTATGGACGTGTGTGATGCGTTTGATTAGATTCCCAGTGCTTGCTAACAATAGCCTTCCGCCGCAAGCTCCATTCATCTCATCACCACTTCACCATCAAAGGCTGATATCCTTGCAGATCCATCAAACTCTGAACACAATCAGCTAATTTACTCTGATTAGCCACTTGATAAATCCTTCTACAGAATAATCGCATCCCTCACGTTGCAAGCTCAATGATAATTGAGAAATTCAGATTCTCTTCATCTCAACCAAGACCCAAAGACAGAAGCTCTGCCTCCATACCTAAACCATGAGGTCTACTTCGTATTAACGAAGTAATTATGGCGAAGATATTACTCCATCGTTTGAGAAAGAGTTAAGTCGACGTCTACTAAAACCAAACCAACTGATGACAAGCGGAATTAAACTGAGGTTCCTGTAGAAAGATGAGAAACAAAACCGACTTTTAGCTATAAAACGATCTAACCTAAGTCGGAAAAGAGACTAATCCGCCTAAAGCGGAAAACGAGATCCGATCTATATATATATAAGGAGATCGGAAAAACTAAAAAACAAAAAAATCGGAAAAAGATTCCGGTTATTCGGAAATCTCCATTTCTTCTCTTTAATTTGCTCCTATAATATGAGCAAAATAATTTGTTTATATTTTGATTTTAATCCTTTTATTTTTTAACTAATGACATGAAGTATATAACACAAAAATATTTATTTTAAACTATAATGGCATGATTGTAAATAACAGTTTGACCTAAAGCTTTAACGTCATTTTTCAAATTATATGTGTTGTACGAGTAAAAATTTGGTTGCAAAGTGTTGTTTGAGTAAACGAACAACTTATAAGTGTTGTTTGAGTACTTTTCTCTTTTACATATCACACACAAAAAAAATTTGTTTGACAAAAAAGAAAACCACATGTATCATTTTCATCTAGGACGATCGGGCTGCTGTTTCTGATGAAATACCACACTGTATTTAATTTCGGTCAAAGAAAAAATGAATTTGTTATTGCTGCGTTAATCAACCATGCTCTTCAGTTGCAACAAGATCTACCTGTTCTTCATTTGCAACAAGCTCTATCCCGTTTTTCATGATTTGTACCAAGAATATTGTGGGTTTGAAATTAGTTTGATTGTGTTTTAGGTTTAATTGGTGTGTTTGAATTCAGTTTGATTGTGTGTTTAGTTTTAGTTGGTGTGTTCGAATTTAGTTTGTTTGTGTAAGGTTATTTATAATGACAGTATGTTATTTATACATCGTACCAACATTAACTGAAATGAGACATGAAGAAATTATGTTTTCCTATTGCCTCTTTTTATAATTTTAACATTTTTGAATTTTGTTTAAAAGTATGAAATAAAAAACAACAAAGGGGAGTAAGTTATATCTTAAAGACTTCCGCTAATGACCACATGCACATTTTTCAATTTATAATGATCGGATTGCCAGTTCTGATGAAATATCACACATTATTTAATTGAGTGGAAAGAAATATTTGATTTGTCGTTGCTGCGAAAATCTATCACGCTTTGTCACCTCCATCAAACCCGCATCAAAGCCGCTCTTCCTTTTCTATATCAAAAACATTGTGTGATTGAATTTAGTTTGATTGTGTGTTTAGTTTTAATTGGTGTGTTTGCATTCAGTTTGATTGTGTGTTTAGTTTTAATTGGTGAGGTTCAATTTAGTTTGTTTTTGTAATGTTATTTATATTGATATAGTATACATCCTACCAGCATTAATTGATATGACACATGAAGAAATTATGTTTTCTTATTCTCTCATCACATTAAAATCATATAGAGAAAAAAATGGTAGTTGGATTTTCAATACCTAGTACAAAAAAAAAAAACAGTTCATTAGTAGAGCATCTATTGGTTCACAAGATTTTTGGATAGTTGTTTGACACTAGGAGTATGGATATTTGGGTTTCTAGTAGTGATTATGTGCTTGCACATCTATTGCACATAATCACTACTAGAAACCCAAATATCATTACTCACAATGTCAAAACTACCCAAAAATAACAAATCATATTTACTGATATGGAACTAACTAGCTTATTGGGAAAAAGTAGCATACAATTGGGTTCACAAACTATTAAGAAAATGCTCTTCATTTGTAACAAGATCTATTCCGCTCTTCATAATTTGTACCAAGAAATATTGTATATTTAGTTTTAACTGATTTATTTGAATTCAGTTTGATTGTGCGTTTAGTTTTAATTTGTGTGTTTCAATTTAGTTTGTTTATAAAATGTTATTTATTAGCCTTATAATTAAATAACTATATGATTGTCCACGCGATGCTTGGATGATGTATTTTTAATTGTTTATATATTTTTATTGATTTATGATTGTGATAAAATTATATATAATATACGTGATTTGATTGTTTGATACATATATTGAGTATAGTTTACATTAAAATTTATATAAATATAAATTGTAGGTGTGATTGTTTATATATGACAACAAATTTGTTATTTTTGTGGTTCTTTGAAATGTTGAATAGATATAGTTATTATTCACAAATCACAATAAAATTTTGTTCATCTTGTTACAAGAAACATTTTTTTTTTTTCAAAAGAGTTGATGGAGAACAAATTACATGTTGCTTAAAATTACTAAAATGTATTCATTATGATTTACATTTAGTATCTAATATCATCTTTTCTCCATAGAGAAATTTTCTCAAGCGATTTTCTAACATCATAAAATTGAAAACGTATTAAGTATTTTACAACTTATTTCACAGATAAAATCTTGCATTTAACATCTTACATATATATATATATATATATATATATATATATATATATATTAATATCAAAAAGGTAATTCACAAAAAAAAGTTAGCAAAATATATGTAAAATGTAAGCAAAACGTAAGTAAAGTACTTTTACGTATGTTTTTTACAACAAATAAAATAGACTATTAGATGTCATAACATCTCTTTTTTATTGTCAGGTTAGTATTTTGTTCATTAAAAATGTCTTTTCATATAAAATTTTAGTACAGATTCTCAAGTTTCATATGGTTTTTCATCTTCCTTTAAACATCTAATACATAATATAATACTCTCTTAATACAAATAAAAGAAAAAAATAGAAAATTGGATTCATATTTAATACTGTATTATTGGTTTTTATGTCTCTAAAATAGATCTTTAGTGAATTTTTAATTAATAACTTAATAAAACTAATAGATTTTAGACATTAAAATTTAATAGAATGACACAACTCAAAAGAAGCTTGATCCATGGCGATGGGTTTTTCTGATTTTACTCCTTGTTCTTCTTCTAGTTTTGATTTTCTTCTATTTTGTTATAAAACTGTTTTGTAGTTCGGTTGAAGACGTTGTTGATGTGGAGCTTCAACCTATTCTTTCCGACGATTTTTATTTTCGGTATAACACCAACTAACCGATATGTTTGGTCGAATTTAACCACTTCGGAGATGTTCTCGCATATACCGCATGAGCGCATGCATATCCCCTCCAATGCTTAAATAGGTGGAAGAGACAATGTCCATTTTGTGATCGTAGCTTTTGAGCAATAATATCCAATGTATTGGTGTTGATATATACTCTATATTGTTTTCTATATCTCTAAAATAGTTTTTTAGTGAATTTTCAATTAATAACTTAATAAAATAAATAGTATATAAGATTGATGGCTCAATAACTTAATTATCTACTGAATTGATTTTCTTCTCTGATCCTCTCATATGCTAAAATGCAAAAGACACCAAAAAATGGATTTAAGAAAAATTATCTTATTTTATGCATTCAGAACTTTTTTTCCTAAATCATCTAAAAACATGATAAAAATACTCAAGGTAGAGCAAATGTTAGATTGATCGTGGTCATGTTGTAAATTCGTTTTGGAAAATGGTAATTTCCTAATTAATATGGCCTAGTTGCTTTACTTTAGTTTCACCTAAAATGCAAAGGTATTTGGATTCCGGTCTAATCACGTTCTGAGTCTTCTCGAAAATCCTATTTGGCTTTGTGGTTGTAACGCTACGACCGCTATTTTTTAGTGGGTCCAATGTCCACTCCCAGTCCATGAATCCACCTTCTTTAATGGGTTTCACGTTCTTTCTCTAGGCGCGTAAGCACATCCATATCCGACGACCAGTTTGCTACGTCTGAGAGGTTTTAAAGACTTATTACCGTCCCTACAAATCACCACATGATCTTTTCCTGTGTTTTGTCCTCACTCGCACAGTTCTGACAGTCACTTCCCAGAAAGTCGATGACTACTCCAGCTCAAACACGCTTAATGGTTTGTGTCTGTGTTTTCTTACAGGTGTTTTGCACGCCTCGATGTTTATGTAGCATGCTCGATATTGTCGTCTACATGGCTATAATGCGATATATATATATATATATATATGTGGGACTGTTGAATATGGGACTGCAACTGAGACCAAAGTAATTAGAACTTGTCTGTGATGACGGTTTGTGGGATCTAGACGTGTCTTGAAATCTTTTTTTGCAGTGTGGAGGTTTATGGTAAAGTCAAACTAGGATCAAAACTTGTTTTAAATAGTCGAACTCATTTCCAAATTTTGTTTAGCAATAGGCAAAGCTGACTCTAAGACAAATTAATTAGGAGCACAGGGAGTACCTCTACGACGGTATGGGAAGGCCAAAGATTTTACTAAGAGAGTATTGGAGAACGGGAAGCACACTGAGGCATGTACATTATTGGTGTTGGGTTTCGCCAGTCCAGGGCCCATAAGAGAATTCTGTTAGGCGCCAATTGTTCTGTAGCAATGGTAGGCCTGCGACGGGCCCATGAAGGGTGGATTGACTAAGAAGAGCGCCAAATCAAACCTCGAGAAATGTCCCGAAGAAGTTGAGAAGATCGTGGAGCCACGAGGCGAGATCGGAGGAGGAAATCCAGGGTTTGGTTTTGGGTTCTCCTTAGTTTAAATACGTTTTATCTAGCTCAGAAAAAGAGAAGAACTTGTAATCCCGAAATATCATAAAATCAGTGAATACAAATCCAGTTCGTCATTCTTTCACAGTTCATATCGATTTCTACCGAAAGCCTACCCTAGATCCTTTCAACCCAAATTACCATATTAGATTGTTGTTCTCTTTGTCAACAATTTGGCGCCGCCTGTGGGCACATAGGTCTTTCTATTCTCAAAAATCGATTTTGTCGAAGAGATTAAGACGAAATGGATCCATCTAACGCAACCATGCCAGAAATAACTCGCGATCACACTCGGGCAACATCACACAATGATCGCAATGTGACCAGTGATAGCTCGCCACTGCTAACGTATCAGCTTGCCACTGCTAGCAATCACTCCTCTTAGGAGGAGCGATCTCAAATCCAGTATAAGCATGGGAACCCAAGCTCGGCAGGAGTAGAGACGAGCCACATGCCCAGCACCATCCAAACAATGGACAAAGGCTCCTCCGATGGTCTGGGTATCATCCGCCAAGAACATGTTTCCCTTCAAGGTCTCAGAAGCGCGATCAAAGGAGGACTCTCTGCGGTCACATCCACGGGCCCCTAGATTCCCTCGGGAAACAGAAACCAGTCCCGAGTATGAACTCGCCCCTAAACAAACGGGACAAGCCAACCTGGGCAAATTCCGTCACCCCCCCGTCGCGTCAGCAACTCACAGCATAACCGATCTTGCCGAGATATGAGGAATGCTTGCCGTCTTAATCGACAAAACTCAAAATCAGGACATAACAAACCGAGCCCTAATGAGTAGAATAAAGCAGCATGAGCAAGAGCTCGCTCTTTGCGGAAACCTCGACGCATCCCAGGGGAACACACGCCCACCCAGCACGGTTCCCACGAGTCGCACGAAAACAACACTTCCTCGGACACGCCTGGACTTTGCGACGATCAACGTTACATTGCCTGGGATCAGAACGTTACCAGTGTTCGCATCCTCGACCGACCCTAACATTCCCGACACCGCTGGACATAGCGACAAAGCGAGCACTTAACCTGTTCACCCGCTTTCGGTGGAGTGTGGTAGCTTGGCATTACCGGGACCTGATACTCTTAGCGCACCCGTGAACCCCTTAACCAGAACGGATGCAACACTCACAGAGGAGCTCGTGGCAAAAACGGTCCCCTTCATGATGACCAATAACATTCGTCTACCTGAACCTCCAAGAGACGACGCAGTAAGCGCCCTCTTCCTCGCAAAATACATGAACAAGGAAAGCGCGTAAATAGCCGAGATCCGCTCAAAGGTTCATCTAGCCACCAGCGCGGCCCCAGATATCGATCGCGTTATTGCGGAGATTAGACAAACCCCGTTTACCGACCGAATAACGAAAGTTTGCCTTCAGGATGTTGGTAAACTACGCCTACCCGAGGACGCAGGTGCCTCGGATCCCGGGGCACATCTCCGTGCATTCAGATTGGCAATTACTAAAGCTTATCTTACTGACGACGAATGCGAGGCCGACTACTACCGCTACTTAACTAAGAATCTTGTCGGACCCGCTTTAGAATGGTTTGCCAGCCTCGAATCCAACTCCATAGATAATTTTGACCAGCTCGCCTCAGCATTCCTGAAGCAGTACTCTATCTTCTTCCAGGCCAAGGTGATGGAGTCAGACCTTTGGCTCCTCGTCCAAGGGAAGGACGAGTCACTCTGTGAATACATCACTCAGTTCAAGGAAACCAAGGCTAGAATAGCTAACCTAAACGACATGGTAGCTCTGGCATCCCTCCGGCACGGTCTATGGTATACTTCAAAGTTCCGAGAAGAACTCACCGTGCAAAAACCCCCATCTCTCGATGACGCACTCCACAGGTCCATTTTCTTATCCAGAGTCGAGGAGGAACGAGCCGTTATGGCCAAACTCCACAAATCGGCAATGACACCTTTCAACCCTCCCAAAAGAACCTTTCAAAACGAACTTGTGACAACCCGTCCCGTGACCACACTAGCCCACCGCTAGCTGCCTCTCACTGTGAATATGAACTATTCATCCAAATCCACCAGTAGATTATTGGTGCGCCAGACGTTCCTCTTACCCTGGTCCACACCATTTAACAATCTTTTCACAGGACAAGTTGTCACCAATTGATTTTATGTGACAACCCGCCCCAACAGACCCCAAGCTGACCCTGCTGGGCATCGATCCTAACCCCTCACTGTGGACAGGAACTATTAATCCGAATCCACCATTAGGTTATCGGTGCGTCACGCGTTCCTCGAACCCCGGTCTCCAAATGCTACATGGGCAGCTACGACCTGATTAAAAAAATCTGCCAAATAGCAATTAATGGTAAGCGACAAGCTCGAAGCTCGTCACCTCCTAGGCCATAAGGACCTCGTGGCTTGCAGCCCGCTCATGACTGCGGTCGACCAAGTATCCATCATGGAGGTTACGCCGACCGATGCATTGGAATCGGAGCCGATCTGAGCCCTAACACCAGGAGCAAGCTGGTTCAGTTCCTAGGACAAAACTGCAACACCTTCGCCTGGTCCTCATCGGACATGAAGGGTATCGACATCAGTGTCACTTCACACCAGCTTAACATCGACCCCACCTTCAAACCAATAAAACAGGGTCGATTTGGGAGGTTCAGTATGCCGAATGGCTTAGTCAAAAAGAAAAACGGGAAATGGCGAATATGTATCGACTTCAAGGACCTCAACATGGCGAATATCGATCCGCTCGTCGAAGCCACCGCCGGGTACAAGACTCCGTCCTTTATGGACGCCTTCTCGGGGTACAATCAAATCTTAATGGATCCTACCGACCAAGAGAAAACCGCTTTTAGATCAGACCGAGGCACTTATTGTTACAAAGTGATGCCTTATGGGTTAACAACTGCTGGCGCGACGTACCAGCGGTTGGTCAATAAAATGTTTGCCGACCATCTCGGGAAAACAATGGAAGTTTACATTGATGACATGCTCGTCAAATCAACGCGCGAGCAGGATCACATTTCCCAGCTCAAGGAATGTTTCAAGATACTGAATCAGTATGGGATGAAGTTAAATCCAACAAAATGTATGGCATCGCGTCCAGCAAATTTTTAGGATACTTGGTCACCGAGCCAGGGATCGAGGCAAATCCCAAGCAGATTGCTACGTTCCTTGAAATGCCATCCCCAAAAACCACTCAGGAAGTGCAGAGGTTAACAAGAAGAATAGCCGCTTGAATCGCTTCATCGCCCGATCCACAAGGATGGACACTGACTGCAGTAACTCCAGCCACCAAGTTAATGGCATGCTCTCTGCCACGAATAGGAGGAAGACTAATAAGCTCAACAAACACTGATGCAAATTGCTGTAAAGCACTGTCCACGGCCGCATGAACCACCATAGCTTGCTCCGAAGGAACGTCATGAGATAATAACTCACAAGGACCATCACACTCGAGAAAAGGAGACGAACCTTGGAAAGCACAACCGGCCAACTGCAGCTCACTCTCACCAACCAAATTCACCAACTGACCCTTATAAGTGAACGAGTACTCGTGACTGTCCCAATCAACATTACATTTACCCAAAGTCCGCAACCAGTAAATGCCTAAAATCACAACCACCTGTCCCAACTCCAAGATAATGAAATCCGAAGAAAAGGACCACCCCTGAATATTGAAGGCAAGGTTGTTACAGACTCAAGAACCATGTAATATCACTCCAGTTCCCAACTTAATTTTGAGATTGGCACAAGCTTGAGCTTGCAACTGTAACCTTGCCACCATCTTAGGAGTAATAAAATTGTGACATGCCCCACTATCAATCATCATCAATACCTCGCCATGATTAATAAGTCCTCGCATCTTAGTAGTCGAAGGAGAAGACAACCCCATAAAAAAGCTATAAGACAGTTCCATCAGTTGACCTGCAGCAACGACCTCAACCTTTTCCTCAGTTGGAGAATGATCCTGTAGGACCTCCACAAGGTAATCATCAAGGACCGTGAGGACCTGTAGCTCCTTGTTCGAGCATTCATGACCACGAGACAATTTACCTTGGCATTTAAAACAAATCCCCCGACGCCTCATATCATCCAAGTCAGCATTAGAGTGGTGTTTCTGAGGACGTTGAACTGCATTAGGCGCTTGCCTCTCAGTAACCTTGCTAGGCCAAAAAACAATCGGTCTCCCTTTCCAAGTCACCACAGACTTAGATTATTGTACACGCGTGGATTGATCGACTTCACTCACCACTGCTCCTGGCTGCATCACCCTACGAAGGTGGCTTGTTTCAATGGATAAAGCGACTGCCACCACCTCAGGAAGGCTCTGAGGCTTCATCATATACACCAATTCCTGCATCTTAGGTTTCAAACAATTAAGAAAAATCCCCTCCAGCTTATGATCATCAAGTCCCCTGACTTGAGAAGACAAATCCTCAAATTGGCGAACATAATCAGCAACCGAGCCAGTTTGTTTGATGCAAAACAAACTCTGACTAGGACCTTTGACCCGCAAATTCCCAAATCGTAACAGCAAACGACCCTTAAACTGATACCAGCTATCAAACAGCGCTCAATTAACCTGCCAATTAAACCAACCGAACGCATCTCCAGCTAGATGCACCGACACCAGATCTAGCTTCTCCGACTCCGAGAAACCCCCAATTCGAAAATATCGTTCCGATAAAAACAACCAACTATAGATATTCTCACCAGAAAACACAGGAATCTCTGAATTCTTAAGAAATACCTCACGAGATCTAGGACCTGACTCACGACGATGAGGACCCAGAGGAGTTGAAAGTAACTTGCAACGGCAATTAACCGAAGGATCTGCAGATTGAGATTCCGACGAGTCACAATCCACATCTCGCGGCGATTGATGCGTCAATAACATCTTCATCGATTGTCGCACCTCTGCGATTGCCTCCTTCACGAATTCCTAATCTGACACCAGCTCCTTCTGAATCGAATGGACATTCCGAAATAATTCCTCCACTTGCTTCTCTTCAAACTCCTGAGACGTCTCCGAAACAATAGACGAAAGCTTCGGATCATAGCCCATCTCTCTCTGAACTTGTGATTTCTCTCGATCAAACGTCACGACTCACCAATTTGATAGATTCAAGATATGAAACTGTGTATATTTCTATAAACGATGTATAAGAATACGCTTAGAGCATCAAGTTCTCTAAGTCGCCTTCCTTAAATCCTCACGCAGGAGAAAGTTATACATTAACTTACATAAGTGTTCTCAATTGAATAAAAGAAAGCTTTATACTCCTTCTGCAATCGAGTTAGTTGCATATATTATTCTCCACTCGAAAATATCTCCAACGGCCTTCACACGTGTCAGTCCCATGTGACTTCTTCTTATGCACGTACACACGGTGGGCTTATCAGATATCTGGCATTTGTAGGGTAGGTAACTCATATGCATAAGACGACAACTCAAAAAGTACCACCCTACCAACCACATGATTTGAACAAAGGGTTACTTGGAAACGGTATTTGTTTCATCGGACCACTACTAATTCCAAAGAGTGTTTTTTTTTTTTGTAAGCGCAAATGAACAATCATAAAGCTATATCTTACAGTAAGTAGCAAGATCTTGGGCATGGATATGTACATAGCAATAGAGTAAACATATCAACAAAAACATACATCGTATCAGTAACCTCAAACTTAAACAAAAGCCACCAAAGTAATCAACTAAAAGAAGAAGAGGAACAAGAACAGTAATAATAACAAACTTGTGAAAAAGATCAAATTCGCAAATGTTGCAAGCGAGCCGTTGCGTCCTCTGCTCTAACATTTGCCTGATATTTACGGAGATTCTTGTCAAAAGACTTCCGCTGCATCTTCCGCAAGAGCTCGGGTTTACCTCTCACAAAAGAAGCATTTCCGAATTCCTTTAACTCTTCAACTCTTTTAAATCCCTACAAACAAACAACATGATTCAAAATTGTGCGATAGAAGAGAGAGAAAGAGAGATGAATCATTTGTTAAAACTTACATAATACTTGAGGTCATAGAAGAACATTTTGATACTGGCGTAAGGAAGACGTGAGGGCCTCGAAATCGAAAGAAGCTTGCTGTGAAGCACTCTCAGATTCCAAATGATGAAACTGATGTTGCTTTTGCCCCACGATATTATTGAATCCAATGAATGATCGTTCACAACCTCATATACACAGGTGTAGAATGAAGACAAAAATTCCGCCATCGCTAAACACTTCGGATCTTAGAAATCCCCAAAACGTACATGAATGATGAAACAACCCCCCCC
>NC_025695.1:21664111-21719738 GCF_000633955.1 Camelina sativa | reverse complement strand
CCCCCCCCCCCCCCCCCAAAGACCACAACTTTGTACAATGTTAAAAAGACCACAGCTTTGGGCTTTTCCATATACAACCTAGTGTTTGGGTAAATATAAAATCAAATAAAATTGAAAATATTTATGTTTGAATTAGGTTGAGAGATTTTCTTATCTTTTAAATATTACCTAAAATTGATTTTAGAATTTTGGTAACTAAATATTTTAAATGTCTATGGATTTGGGATTTTAAATAAGTTGAAATTCCAAGATTTTTTTCCCAAATGTACTTCAAATATATATATATATATATTATTATATGCAGAAAATAATGACAAATTTTATTAACTAAATCTATTATATAATTATTCAAAATAATTTAAATATAAAATCAAATAAAAGTGAAACAAAAATCACATATTTATGTTTTAATTAGGTTTTCTTATCTTTTAAATATTACATAGAATCCCGTTTATAATAAAACGGAAGTATACAACAATATTTTGTAGACTATATAATTTTAAGAAGTTGGTTACAAATGGGTTATAGATTAATTGGTTACAAGTTAAATAGTAGGTGCAACCTTAATTTATTTTTGGAATATTTTATTACTAGAGCACGTTGTTTCCGAAAATCATAAAGAGAATATCCTAAAGAATCATTTTATATAATCTAACTTACCATATTAATTTCCTTTATTAAATTATGCATCAAATAAAATCTTTTGATATCTAATTTAACATATTAATTTATTGATTATCATTATACTTCACCTCTCATTTTTATATATGAGTCTATTTTGTGAAACAAATAAATAATCATATTATTTAAAATAATTAAAAATAGTTTTATTTTCGGATATACCATAAGTTGAATTTTTAAAAACAAATTTAAATTGTTCAATCTATATAATATTTAAGTTTTAATAATATTATTTTTTAAAAATAATATCTATTGAATTAAAAATTTTACTGAGTAACATGTCAAAATTTGAATATTTAAATTCAATTTCATATTAACCTGTGTTGATTCACCTTAAATATGCACGCGTGCTAACGCCTAGCGATTAATATATCGATCAAGTATTAACCAGTGTTGATTCACCATAATTTATTTTAAATAAAATAAAATTTAATCAGCGTTATAGCACGCATACTTATCTTGAATTATTAACAATATAAAATTTACTAAATAGGTGTCTTTTTCAAATCATCATATTTAGCATATAATTTTATTGTATAATGTTTTATCCAAAAAAACTTTTTAAAAACAATACACATAAATTACATTTTATATAAAAATTATAATATAAATAAAATAAATTTCAACTTGTGCTCTAGCACGAGTCTTAATCTAGTTGATTTTAGCATTTTGGTAACCAAATATTAAATCCCAATGGCATGACACTATAAGCAAGATTTTCACTGAAATCAAAAGTCTGTTTGGTTCTTGTCTTTTCTGAAGCTATCCTCAAGGTATCCTTAAGGTTTATCTTATGTAAATTAAGTTATTTTCTGCCATTTATAGAAAACAAGCACGTGTTTGAGTGTTTGAGTGTTTGAGTGTTTGAGTGTTAAGAACGTCGACAGAACTAGCTGACCAACAGGCCTGAGGTCACTGATGCTTCTAAGGACATTTTTGTCATTTACCCAGTCATTTTTTTATTTCTACACTAAAAAAAGTAAACAGCTTTCTGGTGAAAGCGGCGGCAGATGAGTGAAAGCGGCGGCAGATGAGCCGGAGAATTGCTGCATTTCTCATGAATTCGTCGATGCAGCCTCCAAAAACCCTCATAAAATCGCCGTGATTCAAGCTTCAGGCTTGATGGCGAGGAGGATTAGCTCGGAATCAGTTGAACCTTCTACTTCTCCGCCTGTATACGACGGAGACAAATGTTTCACGTTCGCCGAGCTTTCCTCATCCATCGATTCCTTCACCTCTCGTCTCCGTCGTTTCCTCGGTGACGATGATTCTCGAGATTACCCTTTTAGGCTCTATCAATATTTCTAAGGTTCTGTGAGTGTTAAAGCTCTTTACTTATCTGATAAAGTTTTAACCTTTTTGACATTGCAGAGGCTGGTTCAGCTGTGTATATGCCAAAGGTAGTGGCTTTATATATGCCACCATCAGTTGAATACATAGTCAGTGTGTTCTCTGTTCTGAGGTGTGGGGAAGCTTTTTTGCCTTTAGATCCTTCATGGCCTAGAGAAAGGGTTTTGTCTCTTATTTCCTCTTCAAATGTTTCTCTTGTTATTGCTTGCGGCTCTTCTTCTGAGAAATCACATTGGCTTGTGGAGAGCAACGTCTGCCCTGTATTATTGTTTTCAATGGATGAGAAATTGAGTGTAGAAACTGGTTGCTCAAGCTTTATTTGGCCTTGCCAGAAAGAAAGGCAAAGAAAATTTTGTTATCTCATGTATACTTCAGGATCTACTGGGAAGCCAAAAGGAGTTTGTGGCACTGAACAAGGTTAGGATTTGTTTCTTTTCATTATACAACTGTTTGAACCTGTTTCTGCTAAATGCAAATAAATTGTTAGGTGTGATGATCTTGAAATTCGAAGTTCTTATTAGTTCGATAAAGATATACAGGCTTATAGAATTCGGCATTTATCAATAATAGATCACATGTTTGACCTTAAAATGGATGGGAAAAATAAACCTCTTCGTTCTGGGTAAATATAGTTTGCAATGTTGGATTGCTATTGCTTCTTTGTGAAGATGGTAGCTATAACTCTCTCGACTTGCATAAAAACTTAGACCCTTTGTGATATTTGCATATCTTGTTGGAATAGATATGCTATATAGCATATCTGTAGCTCATCTTATACATTTAGTTTGTCCAAGGTTTTCTCATAGCTGTTTTCATATATTTTAATCTTTCTGTTGATTGATTATTCTATGATTTATTTTCTATCCATTGTAAGTGACATGGTGTATCTAATGGTAGGTAACTTTTTTTTTTTTTTGTAGCTGATGGAAATGAATCCATCTATAGTTTTTTGGTCTTTGCACTTCTTTTTCATACAAAATGATAACATTTGATATTCCTGTCCCTTCTCTGCAGGACTTTTAAATCGCTTCTTGTGGATGCAAGAGTTCTATCCTGTTGTCGGAGAGCAGCGATTGGTGTTTAAGACTTCAGTTGGTTTTGTTGATCATCTGCAGGAGTTTCTTGGTGCTATTCTTAATTCCACCCCATTAGTCATCCCTCCATTTACTCTACTAAAAGAGAATATGCTATCTATCATTCACTTTTTGGAGGTGAGAGTTATGTTTTCTATAGTTTGGAAAGAAAAAAAATCACTTTCTGTAGGTGTCATATTGTTTGAGAACTCTATAATATTTCCTAACCAAAGTATTTTTGTTGCCAATATATTTTAGATGTTAATCAGCCGTTTCTCCTTTTTCTGTTCTTAACTATCCATTTCAAAATTCTGAAATTGGTTTAAGCATCTTCACTAGGCTGCATATTAGTAATAAACAATGCATAAAGTAGTACTGTATCATATCTTATCTTTGTTATGATAAATTCATTGGATGCCATGTTGCATAATGATAGTTTTCTAGTTTCTTTTATTTAACTTCATTCTACTTATGATTTATCTTTAAGAACAGCATATGGTGTGACTAGAATTTTTTGTTGGATCATGAATAATGTAACTTTATCCATGAAGAACAGATCTAGCTTTTCTTGTTGGTTGCTTGAGTTAAGGTTCCTATCATCAGAGTAAAACTGCTTTATCTTTCCTTTTATTACTTTTACTTTCCATTTAAGTAATGTTCATGAAAGTTTATCCATCTTGATAGGTGTATTCTATCAGTAGGCTCCTAGCTGTCCCATCGATGATGAGAGCTATTCTACCAACTTTACAACATCGTGGACACAATAAGCTTCAAATGTGCCTGAAGCTGGTAGTTTTAAGTGGCGAACCCTTTCCTGTGAGCTTGTGGGATTCACTTCACAACCTACTTCCTGAAACATGTTTTCTGAATCTATATGGGAGTACAGAGGTGAGAAAATTATGCTTACCATAACTTGATATTAGAAAATCTTCTTAAGGTGGTGTATTTAAAAAGTTTGTAGCAGTGCCAGCTATTGTTTATGTTTTAAAAGATGTCGAGAATTACTATCTGCTTTTGATTTGAATGTAAATACCCTGAAGACTTCTTAATTTCACTTATTTGATACTTAGGCATTGTCTAACTTGTTGTAGCTGGTCAGAGTAATAATATATCCTTTATGCATTCTCTTTACTTATGGAGTAGTTTGTTGAAATTGAATGTGTATGAATTAGCGTTTTGTTTTGTTAGTAGGTGTCAGGGGACTGCACTTATTTTGACTGCAGTGGGTTGCCAAGACTCTTGAAGACCGGCGAGATTAGTAGTGTTCCTATTGGCAAGCCAATTTCCAATTGCAAAGTTGTACTTCTTGGGGACGAAGATAAACCTGATGAGGGAGAAATATGTGTTGGTGGTCTCTGTCTTTCACAAGGGTACATGCATTCCTCAGTAGAGTCCCAAAGCTACGTAAAGCTACATAATAACTCGCTCTGTAATCATTTAAAGAATGATTGTGGAAGCCAGCTTTATTATAGAACTGGTGATTATGGACGACAGCTTCCTAGTGGTGATTTGGTTTTTATTGGGAGAAGGGATCGAACTGTTAAACTCAATGGAAAACGCATGGCCCTTGAAGAGATTGAAACAACTCTCGAACTAAATCCAGATGTTTTTGAAGCTGTTGTACTACTTAGCAGAGATGAGAAGCAGCTTGCTTCACTTAAGGCTTTTTTGGTGCTGAACAAGGAAAGCAATTCGGGTGATGGTATCATATTTGCTATCAGAAAATGGATGAGCGAAAAACTTCCTTCGGTGATGGTTCCAAACCATTTTTTTTTGGTGGAGTCACTGCCACTTATTTCAAGTGGAAAAGTTGATTATGAAGCACTAGCAAGGTTGAACTGTCTTACAACCCTTGCTCAAAATATGATGCATAGCAATGTAACTAATAGTTTACTGCAAACTATTAAAAAGGTCAGACAATTTCCTGTGCTTACATACACGTTTTATTTTCTCCTTATGAGTAAGCCTTTTTGGTATCTGATTGCTTCTTATTCTCTCTAAACCATATTAAAAATGAAATATTTGATCATTTTCTTTGGGTAACCTTTGGACGGTTGCCATTCTGGGTGGGAGATATAGTTGGAATGAGAAACTAGAGTTGGTCATAAAGGTAACTGTTTAGGGTGTAAGGGTGTTTAAGGGTATTTTTCTGTCAGATTTGTGATCATAATGTTGAGCCTGGAGTAAAGGAACACGGAGTAGAGAACATGAGGTGCAAGGAACTTAAAAGCAAATGCAATACTTGTGTTAGGATACTAATCTAAATTTCTTTGGAAAGAGAGAAGTTTAGAATCTCAGTTTTTGGTTGATTAATTATGCTTATGAAAAATGTAGAGAACATTGTTTGTTTATTTTTAATCTTCAGAATCTTATTGATGATAGAAAAGGAGTTATATCATTTCGTTAACTTTTGATATAGGCTGTCTGTGATGCATTACTGGTCAAAGAAGTTTCAGACGATGATGATTTCTTTGCGATTGGTGGAGACTCCTTAGCCGCAACACATCTTTCACATAGTCTTGGTATTGATATGAGATTGATTTACCAATTTCGAAGTCCATCTAGGCTTTTGATCTGTCTGTCAAACACGGAAGGTAAGGTGAGAGAAGATATGCAACACAACACCACTCAGAAACTAGACCACAAGACAAAGAGTCAGAATGGTAATGGGTTGGTTACTAGAACTGTGTCACTACATTCTGGTGTTACGTCAGGCCCAACACCTTCAGGAATGCAGTGTGAGAAGAATAATTCCCCAAAGCGATTTAAAATTGATTCAGAACATTTTTCTCCCAAAAGAATGAAAGAAAATAAATCATGGGATTCAGGATTTTCTCAAATACAATGTGCATTCAGTCGATGTAATAAGGTATATTCTATAAAGTCATGTAGTATTGAAGAGGCAAACCAAGAAAACTGGTTGGTGGAGATTCCAAGGAACCAAATGGTCTCTATGCAAGAATTATGGAAAGTTCATATGGAGTCTTGTGTAGATGCCTCGCCCCTAGTTGTATTGAAGCATTCAAAAACTTATCTATTCATTGGGTCTCACTCACGCAAATTTTCGTGCATTGACGCCAATAAGGTATGCATCATTGGTACGTTATCATAATCAAAGAGGTGTCATCATCGTTCTAGTTAAATTGAAATCACTATCTAGCATATGAAATTTTAAGTTTTTATTGAACTACTGATTATTGGAATGGATCTAATATGAAATGAGAGGTTTGTGTTTATTTTTGATACGAAATAGGCTGGACTTCTAACAAATGATACACTTTACTGTGCTAATTAGTGGCGCTATATATTGGGAAACTATTCTAGAGGGAAGGATAGAAGGTTCAGCCATGGTAGTTGATGATTTTAGTCAGGTTAGTCTTCTCATCAATTTGTAAACATCACTGTATCTTTCTATACTTGAACAGTTTTAGTGACATCTCCAATGCTAGGTCGTTATTGGTTGCTACAAAGGAAAATTATATTTTTTAGATTTCTCAACTGGAAGCTTATGTTGGACATTCCAAGCAAGTGGCGAGGTATGATCTGAAGGAAAATTGATCGTTCACCTTGTACTTTGTTTGTCTACCTTATTGCCGCTTTAATTTCTGTTTCATATATCTGCTCATTCCTAGAAATTGTTCTCAGATAGCTAGCTGACTTAAGACAATTTAATTTCTTTTTCGGATGAAGATAAAGTGCCAACCTGTTGTGGATACATCTTCGCAACTAATATGGTAATACCCTATGACTTATTCGTTTATCATATCCACCAAGTCACTTTACTGAATTGAAGAGGAGTGGTTCTGTGATCATAGTCATAATATTTGTGCCACATGTTGAATTCCTTTCTTCCAGTCTCGCTTTTGTTGGAGTGGACCTTACATTCATACTTACCAGTGGTTAATTTTATGGTTTTCTTTACATTGAACTGATGATAGTTTTATTTATTTTTCATAGATAATACGTTAGGTTCGTCAAAAATTGTTATGATAACCACTTCGAACTGAGTCTGTGACAGGATATCACCTTAGTGAAAATAAATAGTGAAAATAAATAGAAACTGACAAAGAAGTTTGAAGATAAATTTAGGAGCAGTGATTATAGTAATATAATTTTACTGTTTTAGCTCCCTTTGTGTTTACTTCAAGTTTTTCTTTGATTCTGTAGACTAGATTTTGCCTAGAGTTCTTGTAAAGTCACCAACCATTAAGCTTAATATTCCATCATTCATGCAGGTGCGGATCACATGACCACAATCTTTATGCCCTTGACTATAGGAGTCAACGCTGTGTTTATAAACTGCAATGTGGTGGGAGCATATTTGCTTCACCTATAATTGATGAGGTGCAGACTTTAACTACTTTATCCAAGGCATAGTTGCTTGCACAGCTATAACATGTCGTCTGTGCTCAAATATTTTTTTAATTACTGAAATCTCTTGATATTACCTGATTCATCTTTGATGCTTCACCCAGGGTCATAGTTCACTTTACGTGGCTTCTACAAGCGGTCGCGTGATAGCTGTATCAATAGAGGTATGTGCCTTCTGATCTATGTGTTGTTTATCCTATATCTTTTGTATGTAAAATTTTCTGCTTTACATAAATTAAGCAGAATAGTCCTTGGAAGCAATGGTTCACTACAAAATTTGGTCCTCTATGGTCTGCCTTACCCTATAGAGATGTTTAGCCTAACTGATCATAATTACATTTCATTTGGCTCCAGAGGGAGATTTGTTCTTATAGACTAATATTGGAGATAGAGCCTTGTTAATTCGGGTTAATTTTGCAAATGCAGGATTCTCCATTCCACACCTTGTGGTTACTTGAACTAGAAGCACCGATTTTTGGTTCCTTATGCATTAGCCCAACAAGCCGAAACGGTTTTTCTTCCTCCTTAACTATATTCTTTCTGTTTCTTTGATTCCAGTATCATTGTTAATCTCAATTTTCTGTCACAGTCATTTGCTGCTTAGTTAATGGCCAAGTTATTGCTATGAGTCCGTCTGGAACTATTATTTGGAGGGTATGTGTATGAGTTGATCCCAGTTCACTTGAATGATATCATAAAGTCCATACGGCTTTCCACATCTTTTGTTCCTGTCAGATTGTTTTGGTCATCTCATAGTGCTCAAACTTAGTTACTTGTTACATTGATGCAGTATAGGACTGGTGGACCAATATTTGCTGGGCCTTGTATGTCACATATGCTTCCTTCTCAGGTGCTCTTGATTACTGAGTACATCTGCATTCCACCCTTTTTGTGTAGAGATTTCTCTCTAAGGCTAATTACACGTCTAATTTTCTGCAGGTGCTTGTGTGCTGTAGAAATGGAAGTGTTTATTCACTAGAACCGGTACGTTCTTATATCCCTTGGACATCGGTCGTGTATAGTTCACTTATGCTGTCTACCGATATTTATTCCAAGTAGACTTATGTGCATGCAAGTACAACGTTATCATGTCTATGCATAGTCTAAACCATATTTCTTTCGATGCATCTTGAAGGAGTCCTTTCTGAGAGACACCATTTTTATAAAAGTCTCCTGCCTTCATTGGCTTATGATATCTGCGTTTAGGTCAAAAGGAATATACTCTCTTGAAATCAACAGCTTGTGAATGCACTAAAGATATACTTGGATCTGTAGCAAAATTAGTGGAGTCAAATTTATTCCAAGGGAAATCAGTTTTAGTTTTGTGTTAATCACCTTTATAATAGGTTTGACGTTGTTAGGGACGTTCATGAGGATTAGTTGTTGTGGCGCTAGTCTCAAAACTTCAGTATAATGATCATGACTGTTCTGTGGAATTCACTTCAGGAATCCGAGTGTCTTGTGTGGGANGTTTTAGTTTTGTGTTAATCACCTTTATAATAGGTTTGACGTTGTTAGGGACGTTCATGAGGATTAGTTGTTGTGGCGCTAGTCTCAAAACTTCAGTATAATGATCATGACTGTTCTGTGGAATTCACTTCAGGAATCCGGATGTCTTGTGTGGGAATACAGTATCGGGGAACCGATCACAGCATCTGCATACATCGATGAGAATCTGCATTTTGAATCGTATCAACTGCTTGCATCCGACAGGTATTAATTACACGAATAAGCACATATGAATGTATGTAATGATCATGAATGTATGATGATAGCTCCTTGTGTTTCCATTTTCCAGGTTGGTGACTGTATGCTCGAGCTCGGGAAGAGTTCGTGTCCTTCGTGTGAGTCCCATACTCAACAGAGATTCACATGACTCAAAAGTTGAAGAAATCACGAGGCTGGAGCTGCAGAGAGACATTTTCTCCTCACCAGTGATGATCGGTGGCCGGATATTTGTTGGCTGTCGTGACGACTATGTGTATTGTCTCTCTCTTGATAGTTTCAGGTAGGGGAGGTTATAGCTCTACATACCAATGGAAGAACCAAGGAAATTTTGTAGTTGTTGTTGTATAGACAAAGTAAAGCCTACTGTTCCCTAATGTTGTGAATGAGAAAATATCATAAAGCAGATGAACTTTTCAGTTGCAGCAACAATGGAAAAGAAAAAAGCATTAGTAGGTCATTGGAATTTGGAAATACATAAAAATAGGAACTAATGTTAACAAATGGATGACAATACTTGTAGACATCCACAGTAAGCTGACCAAAGATAAGGTTTATCTCAGATGTCACCCTCACCTTGCGATTATTATTGTTGTTGGAGTTCCCTTTCAACCTTGCAGGACCTTTTTTTTAACAACGAATCGGACGTAACTTACGGTGCTATCATATTCAAATATTAAGAGGTGCTGCAATTTGTGCTAGTTTGCTAGAGAA
This sequence comes from Camelina sativa, assembly GCF_000633955.1. Classification (NCBI taxonomy): domain Eukaryota; kingdom Viridiplantae; phylum Streptophyta; class Magnoliopsida; order Brassicales; family Brassicaceae; genus Camelina; species Camelina sativa. The sequence continues at coordinate 21,709,824 of NC_025695.1, read as the reverse complement.
AAATAATTCAAAAAGGCCAAACGCGTCAGAAGCATCAGCAGACAGTGACAGTGGCAATAGAGTCCGGAGATTATGAGAAGTTTCTCTCATATTGCTATAAGTGAAGCCAAAACCTGTATCATATGGCATGCTTTCCATAGAATCCACAGACAAAGGGCGTACACCCACTGGGACTGGGGTAATAAATGTCTTAATAGCAAAGATAGGGATGAAGGGACACCAGGCATATGTACTCTTTCCAATAAAAGGCATAGGCGATCGGATCAGACAATGACAATAAGATTTTGTTAACATTAGTTCATATTATTATATATTCATCACAATCAGACACTGACAGTATCTCTACTCGCCAAATCAATGTGGATATCCTTACAATAACTCGAAACATCCAAATCTGAAAAAGATTTACTCTCTAGGCTCGGCTCATCCAAATGCGTCTTTGTGTCTCTATTACGGATAGAAAGTGGAGCTAGCTGCAAAACATGATCTATCTTTTTCTCAATCCAAGCCAATCTTCTCTCGAAGCTCAGCACAGCTCTATGCATATTCCTCGCATCAATCTCAGCGACCTTAGCGCAAACCCGTAAAAGAATATAGTAATCTGCATGAGCCGCGTATATCAATCCTCCACCATCTTTTTTCCTCCCATATTGAAGATAGTCTCCTCTCTTTACTTTCTCGCGAGGCGGTATGTAACAGAACCAATTCTCCCCCATGTCTGTTATTAGTCTTCGTATCACTCTCTCCTTTGATTTCTCTTTGTGATTATGATTATGTGGTGATGATGAAACACATTCCAAAGATGGCTCATCACAATCCATTGACTCGGTTTCCCTTTCTCTTGAATAACTACTACAAGGATTGTTTCCATCCCTCAACTTATCATCGTTCAAGGACAGTTGGTTAAGTGATAAATCATCTTCCCAATCTCTTCCCCTCTTGGATGGAGTCTGAAACCGTTCAAAATCCTACAAAATGAGCGTAAAAAGAGAGATAGTTTATAAGATCTAATTTTTAACATATCCGACAGTAGAGTTTAGAACATAGATGAATAAGCTCGTACGTTATATATACCTCGTCTTTCGGGTAACTATTCCACAAGTTATAAACAGTTCTGTATCTGTCATCAGCTGATGCTTCTTCTAAACCAGCAAAGAACTCGTCTTTGCCGTGTAATAAATATGACAAGAGACCCTTTTCATACTCAAATGTTTCAGCTGCAACCTCGTAATATTTCATTTCAAGATTCTTCAAAAGCTCCTCACTGTCAAATTCAGTTTCTTTCGTGACATCTGAAAACTCTGTATCTACTTCACTAGCTTCAACAAAACCCAAACTCCGTTCCCAAACACCAAAACCATTGATATTATAAAGCATCCTTATAGCTACAAGAATTATAGACATGACATAGACACGAGTGGGAAGCCTAAGCTTGTTCGTCGACAAATATAAACCCGAAGGCATCGACCAGTTCTTAATGAGACACACCAGTTCAAGAACGTTATCCTCTGGGATAGATAACCGCTTAAGATAGTTTGAAGCTATACCATAGAAATTCACAGGAGGTAAAGGCAAACCAATAATGTCAGCAATCGAAGCGGCTCGAGCTTCTAATCCCTGAGCAGAAAGAATCTGAATAGGTCTAAACATGGCACTTGCTGATACAGGACACGCAGCTGATCGCTCTCCCATATGCTTACGAATCTTGAGAAAACAAGAAAGGTACGGAATCTTTCCTTCTCGCGCCCATCTCACTATATCCGTGGGTAGAACCGGTGATCCAGCTTTGTGACAAGCAAGGAAAGATATCGCTAGAGAAGTCGATACAGGCAGAACCCTTTTAAGCTGACTTAACCATATCGTTACTGCTCTTTTACCGTATAAGTTGCGAGGTTCTTCTGCTTTATACCTCTTTACCTCTCGATTCCTTACTTCTCCTGAACACCAAAAAGAGTGAAGAGTTAGGAACAAACCAAATTTACAAACAGTACTGTAGAAACTTTAAAGATCAATAGAGACGAAGCAAAAAGCAATTACCATTTGATTGAAGCTCGGAGTCTTCAATGGCCTTATCAGCCCAACCATCATCGAAGACGCCAGAGAGTGACACGAACCGTAAGAAGATAGGTCCGAGCAAACCGATAATAAACGGCGTCACATTAAATTTCTCAACCAATGCATCGCACTGATAAGTTATCATCATCAGTAAACCTTTGACGTATCTCTCTCTTGTCTCCTTGTAATAATCCTCGTAACTGATTATCTCATCTACGTTTGGTAATGGTAAGTCAGGACGAGTGTGTAGATAATCATCGCGGTCGTCGCCGGTTTGGAGAAACCCCTTCGCCTGAGTAGAGCATTTTTTGCAGTACAAAAACCCATCTCCTCCATCGTCAAAGGCATCGTTATCGCACTCATTGCNAAAAAAAAAAAAAAAAAAAAAAAAAAAAAAAAAAAAAAAAAAAAAAAAAAAAAAGGAAGAGACTTGTGACTGAAGAAAGGAAAAAGCCCTAGGTTCAGATCAATAAAATTGTAGAGAAAGGGGGATTTTTGACAGCTTCAGAAATCAGCTAGCTTTGGTTACAAGAATCTTGTATTTGGTTTCTCGTGGCTAGGGTTCTATCATCTTCGATGATTAATCCAACTTCTCAATTCAATTGGTGGGTTAGTTTCCAAACCGGTCCAATTACTCGGTTCTACTTCAGGTTATATTTAATGGTTCAATTGGTTCCTTAATTAACCACTAATGGTTGCTTGCTTGGGCCCTTTAATTAGGTGGAAAAAAACGAAAAAGAGTTAATGAAGCTTATTTGATTACGTATTCAATGAGAGGAGGTTGGATCGGAATCAGACACTGACGTGGATGTGTTGATGGGTATTATGTTATCAAAATCTAATCTCTCATAGGATTAGTGTGGTCATCGATGACATACACAATGAGAATTGATTATTACTTTGAAATTCTTGGGAAAATTTAAAATTGTTGTTTCTAATTAGGCATTTGGTTAGATGCAAGTAGAGAAAAAAAAACATCTTATGTATCTAACACCGAATTCCAAAGATTAAAAACGCAAGTTATAGTTTAAAGAGGTTAAGAAAAACTAAGAAATTGAAGGTTTTTAAAAGTTATAATTAATCTATATACAATCTCACTATCATATGTTTAGTTTCAAATTTTATCATGAAAGGGTTCAAACAGAGCCGGTGTAAAAATCACAAAAATTGTTGTAGTCCTGTTCAATTTTCAGAAAATAGGACTCAATTACATAGAAAAAATTTTGCAAATTTTTTTGGTCTTAAAATACAATACTTTTTATACTAATTAAATATGGTCCTATTGAAAAAAAAAATATATTAAAAAAAATATTTTTCTCTTTAGGAGATTCTTTTGGCGATCGTCTTCATGCTTCTTTCGATTTCTTCTCTCCGATCTGTTTTCTGATCAGGAGTTTGTTTCCGACCGAACAATCCTTCCATAATGTCTTGGGGATCAATGTCGGCGGTTTATTTTTGTCGGTTAAAGAAGACAATTATTTTTCTCCCTCTTTCCCGGGAGACAACCGCCAACGTAAACCACCTTGGCTTCCCTATAAATTCTCAATTTTCCCACGCTTTCTCTCAATCATCTTCACAATCCACACTAATCTTTCTAATCCACTGAAAATCATGAGTGATAATATCTGCAAATCTGTCCAAGATCTCGATTTGGGTATCGATGATGCCCCAATCTCTACCACCAGAGTTCCTCTCTCGTGCATATCTCGGTCAATCGACACACTTTGGTAGTTACCCCTGTCAATCCTCGTAAGCAGAATTTTCAAGCCCTTATCCGGCAGATGCCACGAGTCTGGGGATTCGCTGATGAATGTTTAGGACGCATCTTCGATGGAGGAAGAGCACAATTCTGATTTGAGTCTGAAGATTAGCTGAATTTAGTGTTGTGGAGGGGTCCTTGATCTTTTAACGATTGGATGTTCACCACACACCGTTGATACCCAAACATAAGTGAGACCAACATGAAGATCATACCCTTTTGGGTACAAATTCAAGGTATCCCAACTCTTTGCTTAACGAATGATATGGCTAGGTGGGTAGGGAACAAGATAGGATATGTTTTGGAAGTAGACTATAATGAGAATGTAACCCAAATGGGGGCTGTTCGTGCTAGGATTGACTGGAATATAGATGATCCTCTGTGTTTCCAAAAAAACATCCAATTTATTGCTGATGAAAATACAATTGTCAAGTTTCGCTATGAGCGTTTAAGAAACTTTTGCACAAAATGTGGTTCACTCAAACATGATGCAAAGGAGTGTTCTCTCGCATTTGCTGATCCTGAACCAGAGGATTCGGACAATGATAGTGATGGCGAGAACTACAATGATGGTGACAAATACATGTCTGATGCAAACACCCTACCGTCAATGGATCCTGCGAGCCTTATACCAGGTACAAATGCCACCACCCCCAACTGTTCTTGTGCAAGGTTATGCTCCACACACGGTGGTAAATAGGTCTCTTCCTAGTGTCTTTATAGACAAGGACTTAACGGCTCAGCGCATCCGCTACTTGAATGCTAAGTACGCATGACAGTTTGCAGATCATCAAGAACCAAGGAACTTTCTCGATGAAAATTCTGACAATACACGACCAGAGTTTGTTTTCATGAAGCGCAAGCGAGTGCAGTTTGAGACATCCTTCAATAAAGCAGAACCAGCGGAGGAGTTGGTGGTCCTGAACCAACTTCGTAAGAAGAGTTCGCGTACTATTTCAGTAGGTTCGTGTTCTGTCAACAAAGGATTCGACGGAGGCGCGGGGGGCCCAATACCCCCAGACATTCCAATATGAAAATCCTCTCCTGGAATTGCCAGGGCGTAGGTCCTTCTCTAAAATCTTCTCGTTAAAAAAAACTATGTTTTACTACTAAGCGTAACATTCTCTTTCTCTCTGAAACTCTAAACCAAAATGATGTAATAGCTAAACTTAAGTGTGATCTAGGATTTTCAAATGCTTTTATTCAACCCCCTCAAGGTCGGAGTGGTGGTTTATGTTTGTTTTAGAAGGACAATGTGATCTTATCCTTACTTTCTCAGGATGAGAGACTCATTGATGTAATCGTACACCATAATAATATTATGTTCTACTTGTCTTGTGTGTATGGTCATCCTATTCCCAGTGAAAGACATGAGCTTTGGGAACGGTTTGATAGCACTCTTGCGAGATGCTCCATGGTTACTGATTGGAGATTTTAATGAGATAACTTCTAACCAGGAAAAGATTGGTGGACCAATACGTGAAGAATGTACATTTTGAGACTTTAGACATATGATAGCTATGTGTGATCTTCAAGATGTCCGCTCAAGAGGAAATTCCTACTCATGGGTTGGAGAACGTCATTCTCATACGATCCAGTGTTGCCTCGATAGAGCAATGTTTAACTCTCAAGGAGCTGCAACTTTCCCAAATGCAGAGGCTCAGTTTTTAGAATTTGCAGGCTCGGACCACAGGCCTATCTTACTTGATTTAAATGACACTACCAGGCACAATAGACGTATTTTCCAGTTCGATAAACGATTATTGGATGTGCAAATTTTTCATGATGCGGTTAGAGATGGATGGTTAGCTAACAATGATAGCCTTGACATACCAATCAATGAGAGAATAAAGAATTGCAGACGAAGTATGGCAAATTTAAAGAGAGAACACCATTTAAACTCTGAAGAACGCATTGTCACAATTCAAACTCGTTTAAACTACGCAATGGAGAGTTTAAATCCAAATTTTTGGAGAAATATACCGAACCTACAAGATGAATTGACAAAATCTTACAGTGACGAAGAAAAACACTGGCAACAAAAGAGTCGAAATCAGTGGATGACTGCTGGAGATCAAAACACAAGTTTCTTTCATGCTTGTGCTAAATCTCGGTTTGCCAAAAATTGGATTACTTCCATATCAGATGATCAAGGTAATGTTTATCAGGGTGATAAGGAGGTTGGTGACCATGCTCAAAGTTTCTTCACAAACATTTTTTCAACCATAAATCATTATGTCTCCCCCTCGGTTTTTGCTGATTTTAACCCTAAGGTCTCGGAGGAAGCAAATGAGCATTTAACAAGAGATTTTACTAGTGAGAAAATTTATAATGCAGGGTGTTTGATAGGTGATGATCGTGCTCCGGGTCCATACGGTTTAACAGCCAGGTTCTATAAAACTTGTTGGGACACAATTGGTCCACAAGTTATACAAGAAGTACATCACTTCTTTGAGATAGCAGTAATGAAACAAAGCATTAACCACACAAACATTTGCATGATACCAAAGATTGATAACCCTCAAACTCTCTCAGATCACCGACCTATAGCGTTATGTAACATCCTATATAAGATTGTATCCAAATGTTTGGTTCAACGACTAAAATCTCATCTGAACGACATAGTCTCAGACTCGCAAGCAAATTTTATTCCAGAACGAATAATTCAAGACAATGTGATGATAGCACATGAAGTTATGCACAAAAGTCAGGAAACGAGTGTCACACAACTATATGGCCGTAAAGACGGATGTCAGTAAAGCTTATGACCGAGTCGAGTGGAACTTCCTTAAAATAACCTTGAAACTATTTGGTTTTTGTGACAAATGGATTAACTGGATCATGGCGGTTGTGACTTCTGTCAACTATTCTGTTTTAATAAATGGAGCTCCTTATGGCCACATTAAACCAACAAGAGGTATTAGACAGGGTGATCCCCTATCACCATATCTTTTCATTCTCTGCTCTGATATTCTCAGTCATTTAATTTCCTCAAGTGAACGAGAAGGTGATCTATGTGGAATCCGGATTGGCAATGGTGCTCCAAGCATTACACATCTGCAGTTTGTCGATGACTGTTTATTCTTTTGTAAAGCAAATAGGAAGAACTGCCAAGCTCTGAAAGATATCTTCGACATCTATGAATACTATTTAGGGAAAAAAATAAATACCTCCAAATCTATGATTACATTTGGGAGCAGAGTTCATGGGAATACTCAATTACGACTGAAAGCAATCCTAGATATACCTAACCATGGAGGAGGAGGGAAGTACCCTGGCCTTCCTGAACAGTTTGGTCGAAAAAAAGGAAATGTTTGAATACATTGTTGATAGAGTAAAACAACGCACAAACGGATGGACTGCAAAAAGATTATCTCCTGAGGGTAAAGCAATAATGCTTAATTCAATGGCTCTATCAATGCCGGTTTATGCTATATCCTGTTTCAAACTACATTTGTGAATCACATCCGAAATAGAATCACTCTTAATGCAATATTGGTGGGAAAAGGGTTCAAATCACCACAATATACCGTGGATTGCTTGGAAAAAATAATAGAGTCCAAAAAAGGAAGGGGGATTGGGATTCAGGGACCTAGCAAAGTTAATGATGTACTCTTGGCAAAGCAGGCATGGCGACTTATCCAATATCCAAACTCACTATTTGCCCGGCTTATGAAAAACAGATACTATAGAGATGATCTTATCCTAGACGCTAAACAAAGGAAAAATCAATTCAATGGATGGTCTTCTATCTTAATAGGGTTAGATCTCATCAAGAAAGGAAGTCGATATATTGTGGGGGATGGTAAAACAATACGCATGGGAATGGATAACTTTATTGAAGAGCATCCACTTAGATTAGTACAAACTTTACCCCTGCAATCTCCTACACCACTAGAACATATAATCTCCAAAGTTGGTGGTACTCGAATTTGGGACAGCCAAAAACTTTCTTCATTGGTCCTACAACATGAGAAGGCGATCATACAAAAAATTCACCTTTCACAAGAGGAACAACCGGATAAACTTATATGGAACTACACCCGATTAGAAAATTACTCTGTCAAATCAGGGTACTGGTTCATTACTCACTATCCTTTTGAACCGAGGGAAGTTTTGAATATACCTCATGGATCAGTTGAACTCAAGAACAAGATATGGAAGTTGCGTCTACTACCAAAGATCAAACATTTTTTCTGGCGTATAATATCACAAGTTATACCAACCACAACAAGACTACGAACATGTGGCATGAATATTGATCCTTTATGTTCGAGATGTTGTCAAATAGAGGAAAAAATCCACCATGCTCTATTTACATGTCCCGTTGCGCTAATGGCTTGGACATTTTCCAGTACTTCTTCATTAAATATCAATCAACTACCATCAAATGCAGAGGAGACCATTGCTGAATTAATATCTTATCAATCACAAACAACCAACACCTTTGATTCTCTTCTACCATTTGTCCTTCTATGGCGTATTTGGAAAACACGAAACAGTCAAGTCTTTAATAATTATCGTGAGAGTGCATCTAAGGCAGTTCTTCAGGCGAGGTCAGACACAAAAGAATGGATCAACAATTTACAACAGACATCATCACCATTGTCTGTTCCAAGAACAACCACAACCACGTGGATACCTCCAACACATCCGATTCTCAAATGCAATTTTGATGCGAGCTATGATTATCACACACAACAAGCAACAGGAGGATGGATATTCAGGAACCATCAAGGAGAAGCTATTGTTTGGGGTGCAACTAGACTAACTAATACACGATCTCCCTTAGAGGCTGAAACAAAGGACTACTAGCTGCAATACAACAAGCCTGGATCAGAGGATATCATTCAATTGTATCTGAAGGATATTGCGACATTTTAATTAAATTAGTTAATGGTCAACTCTTAGATGTCTCTTTAGCAAAACTTCTCCATGACATAAGAACTTGGGCTTCCAAATTAAGACAATCTTCCTTTACCTTTACAAAGAGGGAATGTAATAGTGTGGCACATGCTCTAGCAAAATTTGGTTGTGTTGATACCCCATATTACACTGATTATCTATTAAAGCATCTTTGGCTAATCAACTCTCTCTGTAGTGACCAGTTTTAATCAATATATTTCATTTGTGGAAAAAAAGAAATGGTCCCAGTGCAAATACACACCTTACACCACCCTATCACCGGCCCCCCTGGGTTCAAAAGGTACTATTTTATCATGCAAATAGTACTAAGTTAAACTAGATGCTCTTCAATACAAGACAAATCTAGATATACACCTAACCCTAGCTAAACATTATAGGAGAAGGATGGGAAAGTCAGATTACTCAAAACAGGAGATAACAAGAACCCATGGCCACAGAAACGAGAAACATCACCTAAGAGATCAGTTGAACGTCGGATCTGACAAAGGCAAACAGAGGCTTCTCCTGAAACCGCTGGGGGAGGACGAACAGATGCTCAAAGACCATCGAGCAAACCTCATTGTGAAGACTATCTCAGTTGCTGAGCACACTAACCACACCATTGAACTACCAGATCTAGCTAAGGCGACACAAAAAAAAGCAAAACAAATGAACTACAGAGCAACAGGGGCCCTCTCACAGCTACGGCGAGGAGCACCGGTCACCGGAGAGGGCAAACGGAAAATTGATCTTCTGGGTGACGGCTAGCGAACAGGGGGAGAGAAAAAAAACCACAAAATTTGTTTTCTTTCTCCTCCCGATTCATCTCCTTTCAGACCAGTAATTGTAATGCATAATCAAACTTCTAGAATCCATAATTGTTGATCCAGGCAAAAATAAGATTATGAAACGGAAGACAACTAACTCTGTCAAGCTGAATTGCCGAGTTCATAAAATCCAGGTATGTTCGTTTTCCTCAATTGACTACTTTCCCAAAAAAATAAATCTCGTTTTCTTCTACATATCTACATTTTCGACTTGCTTTCAATCATTAGGATCTAATACAATGGGCATATTTTATTCATTTGTTTGGACTTGAAGTCAATATGCTAGCTGTTGCAACAATCGACTTGGAAACTGTCATAGATTTTAATATTGGAGAAACAAAAGCGATATAAGTTTAAAACTGTATATCCTATTGTAATTAGCACCCAGTGGTTATCAATTAACAATTCTCGGATTACGGCAGGATAATTCCAAATTGAATTCCAAAAACTAAAACTTAACCTCGCCAATCTAAATTGAAATACTCATGTAGCCTTTATTCATGAACATCATACTATTTGTTTATATTCAACTTCGAAAAGCAAATCCTTCTCTTCTCGGTTGCTAATCAATAACACTATGTTTTTCATGGATCGATTATGTAATTATAAAACTGGTTCTCATTTCTATTCGAAATAATCTATTTCCCCATTTAGATTAAAAGTGTTAACTGTTTGAATATACATTTTGTTTAAATTTTGCAGATGAAACTAAATCAATCTATACTTCAGGGGAATATAGACACTGAATTGGTAAACATATCCATACAAAGGTTAGAAAAAAACATTCACTCGTTTGGATATTGCATATAGTTCACACATGATAGTTATAAATTTTCCTGTTATGTAGGTTGACGATTGCTTATCAACAACATAAGGGGCAGCAAATTAAAGATCTGGGAGAGCTAAAAAAAATGGTTAGTAGCTCATGACTCTTGTCCTTTGTTTTCGACTTCGTAGATAATTTTTAAGTTGAATTGACTGGTAATTGAAAATAACCATTGCATTAGAGCATTTAACGTTTGATAAAGGGAAGAGACCATATACAATGCATCACATAACCTAACAAAAAATACATAGAAGATAAAGCATAATATGTTATGAAAATTCAACGCCTCTTTCTTCTGAAACATTCTCTGTTGACTGCCATGTACCATTAAGAGCAGAAGTTCTATAAATTCTGAAACACTTCTTTGAAAACAACATTACTTGTTTGTCTCTCAATCTTCCCTTCTTTGTTGACAATCAAGATTTTCAATCCTTTCCTTGAAGTGACTCTAGATAAGGCAACATATAATTGACCATGTGAAAACACTGGTTTTGGTAAATATAAACCTACATGCTCTAGAGATTGTCCCTGGATTTTGTTGATAGTCATAGCAAATGCAACTGAGAGTGGAAATTATCTTCGACGCATTTTGAATGGGAGTTTCGTATCTGATGGTGTGAGAACTATCTGTGGAATCAACACTATATCACCAATCCTATCTCCTGTTATTACTTTTGCTTCTACAACATGATTAGTCATTTGTGTAATCTGAAGTCTAGTACCATTACATAGACCACCCTTAGGATCAATATTTCTAAGCAACATAACAGGAGCTCCAACTTTCAAACGTAGGGTGTGATGTGGCAAACCTGATAGCTTTATACTATTTAAAAAGTCAGGTGTAATCGCTGGATTCTTCAGGGAATCTACATATGTAGGATCAATGCTATCAACACTTAGGTAGGTCATCTCTTCACCTACAGACAATAACATAAAACGTTATTATTTAAGATAGATTTACGTAAATATTATAACCATAAATAGGCAAATTATTAAAAATACTTACTTTCTAATTTCTCTAACATATACTGGTTTATTATGTTGACGTCATCATTGGTTGGTGCTAAAATGACCCTCTTCTGAAAGAATTCAACATTACTGTTATCACACAACAATTCAGGATTGCCATATATTTCCCTACATATAGCTTCGATTGGATTATCTGCTTCTGTGATCAAAAATTCTTCTGGAATATCAATGACTGCTTCACCATTAGGTTCAGAAATCCTTCCATCACCAACAGCTAATAGCCAATCTGAAAACTCTTGAATCTCCCTAGTTTCTTCCACGCTTAAGTTTTTTTTGAGTAAGCGCATATTCTTAGTCAGCTTGAGCACCTCACAATGATCCCACAAATAAGAAGAATTTAGAGATAATAACACTATTTCAGCCCTTCCAGCACCATTTATGACATGAAGGATCTGCCTAAAGTCACCTCCAAAAACCACAACCTTACCTGCGAAAACCTTGTTCTCGACGTTACCAAGAATGTCAGAGAAGCTTTGGTCTAAACACTCAAAACAGTACTTGCTCATCATTAGTGTTTCGTCCCAGATAATTAGAGATGCTTCTTTTATGAGATTTGCAAGATCCGAATTAGGCTTTATCTTACATAACGAATAATCATCCACTACCCAAGGTATAACAAATCTTGAATGGGCTGTCCTACCACCTTCTAACAACAAAGAAACAATTCCACTGGATGCAACATTAAGTACTATCAATCCTCTACATCTAATAGCAGCTGATAAGGTCTTCCACATAAAAGTTTTCCCTGTTCCGCCGAAACCATAAAGAAAGAAAACTCCACCAAGATCTTTAAAAACAGCGCCAGTTATCTTATCATAAACATCTTTCTGCTCAGATGTTAGCATTTGAACCCATTCACTATGTTTTTCTTTTAAATCGTCACGATCATACCTCATTTCTTCCGCAATTAACCGATTAGAATTATCAAGACCTTCAGTAGATGGTTGGGGGAAGTTTCCAATATTTTTAAGAGACTCTCCATTAGACAGCATAATCTTTTCTATCTCTTGCAGAGCATAGTTCTTTATTTGTGCTTCAGTTAAGTTGAGATCTATAAAAAAATAATGTCAAAATATAAATCAAACAAATAGCTGATTCATATGGACATTAAAAAAAAAACAACTGTCTACAAACCTGGATTGTTATATTCTTCTCTCTTCTTGTCTTCAATATCTTCAGATAAAATATTCCACGTTTCTTCCCAAACATGTTCTGGTCTTGATAATGAATGAGAAAGAATCATCATTGCAAAAAAATTCCTTAGATAGTCAGAAAAGCACCAATAACTTGCGTCTATCAGACTATCGATCCAAAACTTATCATCAGCTAGTATTCCACGCGCAAAACATGTTTCTTTGTAAGTTTTATAGACAACTCCCTGGTAGGTTTTGATGTCATCGAAACATGTTGGACCCTTGACAATGTTAAGTAACACTCTTGACATACACCACCAAACATGATGATCACCGAGAACAAGTTTAAAAACCCAAATCAGTCACTATAATCTTTTGTTTAACAACCCAAATCAAGAGAACGAGCCACATAGATACACAAACACCAAGAGTAGCGATTCTAAGATATGAAAACCCAGAAAAAAAAACAAAACCCAAAAATCAAAATCCATAAAAAAATCAAAACCCAAAAAAAATCAAAACCCACTTCGAGATTTCAATGACTAAAGGAGAAATCAAATCAATAATCAAACCCATGAGACAAAGAGACAAAGAGACCAAGAGATAGACAAAGACACCAAGACAGACAGAGAGAAGGAGAGAGAGAGAGAGAGAGAGAGAGAGAGAGAGAGAGAGAGAGAGAGATAGAGAGAGTATGAGAGAAGAAACAAACCTGAACTCAGGCGAAGATCCGGCGAAGATGAGAGGAGCGAACGAGCTGCCTGGTTCACGCCGGAAAAGATCCAATCCAAATTTTATTTTTTCTCCTCACCCTCAAATCACGATGAGGAGAATACACGAATTGAGATTATTTTGGTTTTCTCTGATTTTGGGAAAAATCAAAGCATTAATCGGTTTATACATTTTGATTGGTTTACAGATTTTTTGTTATATTTAACTGGTTTAACCATTTGACTCAATAAAAATAGAATTGATGGATTAAATGGTTAACTATTACCCATTACAACTCAATTCATTTGATTCACTTAACCAATTAACTCATTAACCCATTTTATTCATGAACTCATTAGGATAAATTTTGTTAACTCATTAGGGTTTATGGGTTGGATTGAATTGAGTTGATCCATAAAACTTGACCCATTTTGACAACCATACATCTATGACACAAAATTAAAAATGGTAGTTTTGAAATTTAAAGTTAGAAAATGGCATTTTCCAAAACTTTTGTTTGGAAAGTGGTACTTCTAAGAGCATCTCCAATGATTCTCTATTTTTGTCTTTAAAGCAGCGACTGCTTCCCGGACATTGTCTTTATAAAAGTCATCCAATAACCCAAATTTTTTAAGATTTTAAATAACTTTTTACAAATCACAAACTAATAACACAAAACTGTAACAAAGTTTAACAAAATCTTGATATAATAACAACAGAATCTACATAACATTTAAAATCTTTTCAAATCTCAAACCAATAACCTGCAGTGGTACAGTTCAAAAAAACAGAGATCAAACCGTAGTAGATCAACTGCGGACTGCTTTTGTTTACAAATAAAGTTAGACCGTAGCAGTTTATTGTCCATACTTAAAACAGAACGGTCTGATCCATAGATAAATTTGTCCACTCCGATTGCGGTTACCATTCAGACTCTAAAATTTTTTAACCTAGTGATTTTTAACTAATTAAAAATATTCTAAAAGATCTACAAAGTTTTCATATTTCGATATCAGCCCTAAGTCACATACCAAATTATTGTAAAATCTTGATCAAAGACCAGATTATTACGTTATTGCCCTAAGTGTATATTCTAATTAAAATAGCTCCACAGTACATTTTTTCAATCAATGGTGTTCCTAAAGCCCTAGCCAAGCCGAGATACCCTAAAATCACAATCTCTCTCTCACTCTCTCTCTCTCTCTCTCTCTCTCTCTTTCTCAAGCCGAGAATGAGCGACGGTAACATGGACGTCGACGATTCACCGCTTTCTTGGAAGGTAAAGTCCCTGGAAGCATTAGTCGATGGTTCTTTCTCGAAGTCTCTCTCGAAACTCTCATCGTCTTCCCGTTTGATTCCGGCGAGTAGAGATTTCCATTTTTACTACAATTTCGATGAGTTCAAACGCCCAATCGACGAGATAGCTGCAACCTCGCAGTCGGTTCTCGAGACGATCGGTGAATCCGAGCAGGTTTGGGAGAAATCGATGAAGTTCCCTGGCGATGTTGATGAAGTTGACGCCGAGGATTGGCTTTGTAACGTGAATGATGAATTTATCGAGAGATTTGATGTTTCGGTTGATGAGTTTAAGAGGATTAGGAAGAAAGAAGAGGAAATTGGTCGGCCTGTGGCTTACGATGGGGATGATGGGTTTCAGATGGTTTATGGGAAGAAGAAGAAGCCGGTTGGTAATGTGATTACTGGCTCGGCGGCTAAGAATACTAACGGTGGTGGTTCAATGATTGATGTTAAGTTGGCTGAGAGGGAGAGGAATTCATCTGGCAAAGCTAAAGTTCCTTTCCATGTACCAACCATAAAGAAGCCTCAAGAGGAGTATAATATCTTGGTGAACAACGCTAATCAACCGTTTGAGCATGTTTGGTTGGAGCGGAGCGAAGACGATCAGCGGGTTATGCATCCCCTGGTTAGTGTTTTGTGTTTTCTTCAGAATAATCTGTTTAGATTTACCTTTGGAAAAGTTAACTTTATATGAAAATTGACTCAACCAACACTGATTAGGGAGGATGCTGATGGTATAGTGTAGAATGAGAGAGTTTTTATTTGAGTGTAGTGAAGTTATTTGGAAAAAAAACCTGCCCTGTGATGCCAATAGTGTAGTATTCTGATTAGCATTATCTATGTTTGTAAGTGCTTCATTAAGACTCTGGACTCTGAAAGCTTACTGTATTGTATTGATGACATTGTGGCTTGGGAATAGATATGCTCATAACTCTCTTATGCTTAATTTTTGGCTGTCTGCATTTGGCCTTTTCTTGGCAGTTGTCTTCTCGTCTTATATTTTTATAATACTATGCAGGAGAAACTTTCAGTGATTGACTTCGTTGACAAAGATGTAAACGAGATGGAACCTGTTAAGCCCCTTTCATTGGAAGAGACTCCATTCAAGTTTGTTCAAGACGTGAAAGATCTGAAAGAATTAGTTGCTAAATTGCGTAGTGTTGAAGAGTTTGCGGTAAATTTCTTTTCTGATTTTCTTTAGTGTTGAATAGTTTGCGTAGTGTTGAAGAGTGTATTTTTTTACCAGTCGTTTGGTAGAAGTAGTAAGAAATTTGAGAATTCTATCATTATTATGTGATGGCTTGTTACTTGATCATTCACTTAAACAGAGCCTCTTTAAAATAATACTAAACTACCATGGGTTTCAGAATTTTGGTTTGGAGAATATAAAGTTGCATTCTCTAAAAATTTTCCTTGATTAGATAAGCCAAAAAACAACTCAATTTGTGAGTTGCCAAGGCTGATGCCTCGCCCTTCTCTTATTATTATTATTTATCGTTTTTGGTTTTCTTTGTTTAGGTTGATCTGGAGCATAATCAGTATCGATCTTTTCAAGGATTGACATGCTTGATGCAAATTTCCACCAGAACAGAGGATTATATAGTTGATACATTTAAGCTTCGTATTCACATTGGTCCTTACCTAAGGGAGATATTCAAAGACCCTAAAAAGAAAAAGGTTTTTCCTTGATACATTAATCTTCTTTATATAAGACCTAAATATATGTTCTGTACTCTGAAATCTGTTTATGTAATTAGGTAATGCATGGAGCAGATCGAGATATTATCTGGCTTCAACGGGACTTCGGCATATATGTCTGCAATCTCTTTGACACAGGACAGGTTTGATGTTCTTTCAGCAATGGTTTCTTCTTTTTTGTTGTTTTTTTTGCGCGATATTTACTATAAAACATAGTATATTCATGTTCCGTAATATACACCTTTTGCTACATGGGAGAAGAATGATGGTAACTTATGGGCATTTGAACTGGGTATCAAGCTTTCTTCCTTTTTTTTCCTATATGGGTTGGTCATGGCAAACTAGAATTTTCCTCCCTTATAAAAGTACACTGAACTAAGAAACTCTTTTGAGAATGGTTTTAGTTAACTATACCATCAAAGGGAGCGCCATCGATGGTTTTAGTTGTCCTTTAACAGATGCTTTCAACACCCTTCTGACTTTTAGTAACTTCTGGTATGTGTTGACTGTAGTAAGAAACTAGTCAATAGGTCAAGCTTTGGATCTCATATTGTGGTGACAAAGAAGCACCTACTGGAAAGAAATTTTAGTTATTTAGCCCTTTTCCCCTAAGTAGAAACATTCTTATTCAGATTTAATTCTTTCAGGCCTCAAGGGTGCTAAATTTGGAGAGAAATAGCCTGGAGTTTCTTTTGCAGCATTTTTGTGGAGTTACTGCAAATAAAGAGTGAGTACTAGTATGGCCCTATCTGGATTTTTTTTCACTCTCGTCTCTCACTTTTCGTTCAACTTTTTATTTATTTATTGCTGTAGATACCAAAATGCAGACTGGAGAATACGACCCATTCCGGAGGAAATGATAAGGTCAATCTTCTCCGTCCTGTGTCTTACTGTTCTGGCATCAGTTGACTTGAGCTCACATTTTTTTATTTCACTGCAGATATGCAAGAGAAGATACCCACTACCTTTTGTACATATATGATGGAATGAGACTAGAACTGCAAAGAATGGCAAAGGATGACGCGCATACTGATTCTCCTCTGCTTGAGGTAGTCATCATCAAATTATGCTGACAAGTAGCTTTCTTCTTACTATCTTTCTGTTAGTTTCCCACACTGGCCAAGTAGGAATTTGTGTGACTCAAAAAACTTGATCGCATAGTATTATTTTTTGTGGAAAATGATGTGTGGTCAAGTTGTTGGGGGTATTTTGGTGAGTTAAGTCTTCTTGTAGGGTAATTAGATTTTCAATATTCGTATTATATTAGCTGCTAACCTAGGTGATTCTTCACATTTACAACATTCTTATGTTTTTTAGAGGGACTTTGGGAGGAACTGGTCAGTTCTAGATAATTGGTCATTTTTGTTACAGCATACAGTAATTGGAATTTCAGTGTTCTTATTGTATGCTACGTGCCTCATCTAGGTTGTTTTTGTTAGGCAACACTCTTATACTTTTAAGAGAACTTTCAATGTTATCTGTTATGCATAATATAGCTCTCTGGCTAAATTCTTTTTTTTGTAACCACAGTCAAAAATCTCCCGACCACATTTTGGGAACTCACTATGGTTATTGATATTCACATTTGTCTAATATTGGTGATAACTCCATTGACTCATTAACATCTTTGGTTGTCTAGATTTAGTTAAATCCAGTGGATGTATAGCCTAGGAAGAATATGCTCTTTCTTCTTCAATATTTTCACTATGTTGTCTTGCTGTTTCTTACAGGTCTACAAGCGGAGTTATGATGTGTGCACACAACTATATGAGAAAGAGCTATTGACCGAGAATTCATATCTTCATGTCTATGGGTTTGTTGTTTTTTCTTGAGAGAATCAACATACTTAAGTTTTCTTTTGTTTTAGCAGAAAAACTGTATGCGTTTGTTCTGTTGTTTCATAAGCTGGCTTCTCTTAAGCTAAGATATGTAAACCAGTATTATATTTACCATCCTGGCATTTTGGTAGGCTTCAAGCAGCGGGCTTCAAAGCAGCTCAACTTGCCATTGTTGCGGTACGATTTTCTCATGTGATGTAATGAATGATGCATACTTACTCTCTTTTTTCTTATACTATATAAAGCTAACTTAGAATTTTCTTTCTTTTAGGGGCTCTGTGAATGGAGGGATTTCATTGCACGTGCAGAGGACGAGAGCACTGGTTATGTGTTACCAAACAAAGTTCTCCTTGATATAGGTATGTAGCTGAGATTTCAAGTTTACTGTCTGCCAGAGAGTTGATTTATTTGGCAATGACTAACTTGGTCTAATGTTGTTATCCTAATAGCCAAGGAGATGCCTCTTAGTGTTGGCAAATTGCGTCGGATGTTGAAAACAAAGCATCCTTATATCGAGCGGAATGTTGATTCGGTGGTCAGTGTCATCAGGCAGTCAGTGCAAAATTATGCTGCATTTGAGTCTGCTGCTCTATCTTTAAAAGATGCGTCTCCTGGAACTGTAAGATATCACTATTGATTTGTTTTCTTGTCTCTTTCTGTTTATTTTTAGTTATAACTGTTAAACTTTCTGTTGAGGTGTATAAGCTAGTTGAAATCCGATTAGTGTATTGAAATCCTCTGCTACTCACCTGCAAAGAAAGCCATAGCCTAGAGTTGGAAAAATGTCAAGGGTTAAATGTGACTCCGATTTTTTAGTTCTGAAACCTCACCAAATAGCTCAAACTGAAAGTGCACGTGCTGCTTTTTGGTTTCTACTGTTTTCCTGTATTCTTCATGTCTGTTTTAACTATGGCCTTCTTTGATTGTAGGTAATGGATAAGAATATTGAACCTATTATTGAGAAGAAAGACGTTTACACAGGAGATGTAGCTTCTCCAAGTTTGAAGGATAATTCTTTGCAAGTTGAAAGTACCAGAGGCCTAAATACGGTTGCAGCAAGTACTAGTGAAGGGAGAGGTTTAGGCACCGGCTTGTTTGGTTCTGCTAAGGTGACAACTAGTTATTTCTTTTTGTTGGTGCTAAATCCATGCCAGTCTTTCAAAGACATGTCTGTCATTTATCAGGTTTCTGCGGCTGTTCGGATCTCTAAGAAACCAAGCAGTGGTTTAGGAGCATTGCTGGGAAGTGCAGCATCGAAGAAGAAATTTCGAACTGATGAGAAGGTGAGTTTATTTATTTGAAAACTCTAAAGCTGCTTTTGGTTGCAGAATGATTGATAAAAATGTATACAGGTGAAGGAAGATGTGAAGCTTGAACAGATAAGATCATCTGTAAACCTGTCATTCCCGTCGTTTACAGAAAAACTTCCCGAGTCAAGGTCAGCTACTGGAACATCGAAGGTTCATGGGAAGCCTGAAGAGGTGTCCACTACTATGCCAGCCTCTGTTTCCAAGGAGGATGGTGTGACAGAGTTGAAAGATGATTCAGAAGAAGCCTCAGAAATTGCTGGTACTTCGGGTAGAGTTTCAGTGTGTGAAGTATCTAGTTCCGAGACTGGTGATATTATACTATTAGAAAATGATGATGGTGATGCGAAAAAAGTTGAGACTGAAGATGAACCAATGTCTCTCTCGGAGTTGTCCACAAACTTTCAGAAGTGCTTTAACTCCATGAAAAAGAGCAACAAGGCCCAAAAGCAGACCGAGTTTATAAACATAGAGCCGTTTGATTATGAAGCAGCAAGGAAAGAGTTGAAATTTGGGGAAGGGCAAAAGGGCAGACAAGGAAAGAAAGAAGCTGGAGCAGGTCAGAAAAAGAAGGGGTCTGGTCCGGAGCAGTCAGAGTTTGGTCAAGGAAAACGTCGTCAAGCCTTTCCGGCATCCGGGAACCGAAGTGCGACCTTTAAAAGTTAGGTTGACAAATTCTTAACCGCTCTCCAACTGAATCCAAAAGGACAAACTGATCTTCTGGCAATCAGTATGGTTAAGTTTTTAATCATTATTCATTTCGGAGTTGGCCAATGGTGATTTTGTTTGACCGTTTTCATTTATCTACTACATAACTCCCGCTTTCATGGGACTTAGGATACACAAACTCGTTTGTTCGAAACTTCAAATCTGATTCATAGTTCAAATTATGAACCTGTGTCACTTTTCTATATCTGATTTGTTTTGTAAGTCTTATCGTTCCAAATAAACGGGGCCGATTTCAGCATTCTAAACACCAACATGACAAAACGGCACGCAGTTAGACTCTTAATACATGAGACAACAGTTATTGTGCTCCGTGCTTCAACCCGCCACGCAGTTCCCTTTATTCAATTAAATAAAAAAGCATGACGTTTTGACTCATCTATCTTCCTCTCTCAGCTTCTTTCTCACACCACCAAGGAAGAACACTCCAAAGATCCTCTCTCAGAGAATTCGCAGCAAAATCTCCAAGAAAACGAAACCCTAATGAGGATTCATTTAGATCCTTGAAATTTTTGGGCTTTTCTCTTACCTCCACTTCTGATAATTTCGAAAAAGCTTTGTGATTCTTCTTGCAGATTCGTTTAGAATTTGAGTGATGTCATCGAATAAGTCACGAAGCTGTTCTACTCGATCTAGACCAAACTCCCGAGTCTCTTCACAGGTCCTTGTTGATGCAAAGCTAAACAGAAGTTTCGAAGAATCTGAGCGTTTGTTTGACTACTCAGCTTCAGTTAACTTGAACATGCCGAGTTCGTCATGTGAGATACCTTCTTCAGCTGTCCCAACTTATTTACAGAAGATTCAGAGAGGGATGTTGATTCAGCCCTTTGGTTGTTTAATCGTTGTTGATGAGAAAACCCTCAAAGTTATTGCCTTTAGTGAAAACACTCGAGAGATGTTGGGTTTGACTCCACATACAGTGCCAAGTATGGAGCAGCGTGAAGCTCTCAGTGTCGGAACTGATGTGAAATCATTGTTTCAGTCTCCAGGTTGTTCTGCTTTGCAGAAAGCTGTTGACTTTGGCGAGATTAGTATTCTGAATCCCATCACGCTTCATTGTAAGTCTTCAAGTAAGCCCTTTTATGCGATTTTGCATCGGATTGAAGAGGGGCTTGTTATAGATTTGGAGCCAGTTAGTCCGGATGAGGTGCCTGTTACTACTGCAGGGGCTTTGAGATCGTATAAGCTTGCAGCTAAATCGATTTCAAGGTTGCAGGCATTGCCTAGTGGGAATATGTCGTTGTTATGTGATGCTCTTGTCAAGGAAGTTAGTGAATTAACAGGTTATGATAGGGTGATGGTGTATAAGTTTCATGAAGATGGGCATGGGGAAGTGGTTGCTGAATGCTGCAGGGAAGACATGGAACCTTATCTTGGGTTGCATTACTCTGCCACTGATATACCCCAAGCTTCGAGATTTCTCTTTATGAGAAACAAGGTTAGGATGATTTGTGATTGTTCTGCTGTTCCGGTTAAAGTAGTTCAAGACAAGAGTCTCTCACAGCCAATAAGTCTTTCTGGATCTACTTTGAGAGCTCCTCATGGCTGTCACGCACAATATATGAGTAATATGGGCTCAGTGGCGTCTCTTGCCATGTCTGTAACAATCAATGGTAGCGATAGTGATGAGATGAACATAGATCTACAGACTGGAAGACACTTATGGGGCTTGGTGGTTTGTCATCACGCAAGTCCTAGATTCGTGCCTTTTCCGTTAAGATATGCTTGTGAATTCTTGACTCAAGTATTTGGCGTGCAGATCAACAAAGAAGCGGAATCAGCTGTTCTGTTGAAAGAGAAGCGTATTTTGCAAACTCAGAGTGTGCTATGTGACATGCTTTTTCGTAATGCACCCATAGGTATAGTCACTCAATCACCAAATATAATGGATCTTGTTAAATGTGATGGCGCAGCCCTTTATTACAGAGATAAACTCTGGTCTCTGGGGGTTACTCCGACAGAGACACAAATTAGAGATCTAATCGATTGGGTTCTTAAAAGTCATGGAGGAAACACTGGCTTTACCACTGAAAGTCTAATGGAGTCTGGCTATCCGGATGCTTCTGTTCTTGGGGAGTCAATCTGTGGAATGGCTGCCGTGTATATTACTGAAAAAGATTTCCTTTTCTGGTTCCGTTCTAGCACTGCAAAACAGATCAAGTGGGGTGGTGCAAGACATGATCCCAATGACAGAGATGGTAAGAGGATGCATCCTAGATCCTCGTTCAAGGCTTTTATGGAAATAGTAAGGTGGAAAAGTATGCCATGGGATGACATGGAATTGGATGCAATTAATTCTCTGCAGCTAATAATAAAAGGCTCGTTGCAAGAGGAGCATTCAAAGACTGCTGTGGATGTCCCGCTTGTGGATAGTAGGGTTCAGAAGGTAGATGAATTGTGTGTTATCGTGAATGAAATGGTGCGTTTGATTGATACAGCCGCTGTTCCTATATTTGCGGTTGATGCCTCTGGTGTTATAAATGGTTGGAACTCAAAAGCGGCCGAGGTAACTGGACTGGCAGTTGAACAAGCAATAGGCAAACCTGTATCAGAACTTGTTGAGGACGATAATGCAGAAACCGTTAAGAACATGTTAGCATTGGCACTTGAAGGTAATGCTAACATGTTCCTCTCCAGTATGGAAGCAAATGTCCTTTTATCTGGTTTCTGGCTTCCTTTTATATTTTGTTTTCATCGTTTTTGACTGTTTTCGCAGATTTTCATCTGTGCCTTGTGTTCATAATACATAATAGGTAGTGAAGAACGTGGTGCTGAAATCAGGATCAGAGCATTTGGTCCTAAAAGGAAAAGCAGTCCAGTTGATTTAGTTGTCAACACTTGCTGTAGCAGAGATACGGCAAATAATGTTCTTGGTGTATGCTTCATTGGACAAGATGTTACAGGCCAGAAAACACTTATTGAAAACTACAGCCGTGTGCAAGGAGATTATGCCAGAATCATGTGGAGCCCTTCAACACTCATTCCGCCAATTTTTATGACCAATGAGAACGGATTATGCTCAGAGTGGAACGATGCAATGCAGAAGCTCTCCGGGATAAAGAGAGAAGAAGTTGTCAATAAAATGCTTCTTGGGGAGGTTTTTACCTCAAATGATTATGGTTGCCGCCTTAAAGACCATGACACGTTAACTAAACTGAGAATAGCTTTGAATGCTGTGGGTTCTGGCCAGGAGAACATAGAGAAGCTTTTCTTTGGCTTCTACCATCGCGATGGTAACTTCATCGAGGCATTGCTTTCAGCAAACAAAAGGACTGATATTGAGGGAAAGGTTACTGGGATTTTGTGTTTTTTGCAAGTACCTAGTCCAGAACTCCAATATGCTCTACAGGTTCAGCAAATATCAGAGCAGGCGATCACCTGCACGCTCAATAAATTGGCATATCTCCGCCATGAAATGAAGGACCCCGAAAAGGCAATATCCTTCCTTCAAGATTTGCTACATTCATCTGGATTAAGTGAAGAGCAAAAGCAGCTCTTGAGGGCAAGTGTTTTATGCAGGGAGCAGTTAGCCAAAGTCGTAGGCGACTCAGACATAGAGGGGATCGAACAAGGGTACCAAAAACCTGAATCTTCTGTAGTTCTCATTAGCTTAGTTTCGAACTCTAGAATCTTCTGTTCTAATCCTGTTACTTTTGTTTATTTATGGCTTTTAAATCAGCTATGTGGAACTGGATTGTAGCGAATTCAGCCTGCAAGAATCCCTAGAAGCAGTTGTAAAACAAGTGACGGAGCTCAGCATGGAACATAAAGTGCAGATCATCTGCGACTATCCTCAAGAAGTTTCATCAATGAAACTGTATGGAGACAACCTAAGGCTTCAGCAAATCCTCTCAGAGACACTGTTAAGCAGCATACGATTCACGCCTGCGTGGAAGGGATTATGCGTGTCATTCAAGGTAATGGCGCGGATAGAAGCTATAGGTAAAAGAATGAAAAGAGTGGAACTAGAGTTCAGGATAATACACCCGGCACCGGGACTGCCTGAGGATCTGGTAAGAGAGATGTTTCAGCCGTTGAGGAAAGGAACCTCAAGGGAAGGTTTAGGACTACACATCACCCAGAAGCTGGTGAAACTCATGGAGAGAGGAACGTTGAGGTACCTGCGAGAGTCTGAAATGTCAGCCTTTGTGATCCTCACACAATTTCCCTTGATTTGAAGCACAACACCACCTGTCTTCAATATTTCCATTATTGTTGAGAATAAAAGTGGTGCTTTTGAAAATATATGCTTTAGTTACTGTAACTGTGTTACATAATTTTGATAACAGTATCTATATATACATTTTTAAAACACATTTTGGGTTTTACCTTTTTATTTGTAATTATTTAAAAACTTATTTACAAAGTTAATCTCTAAAAATTTTCAAAAAATAGTATTACTTCAGATTTTGTTTCTTAAATATTTTACATACCCCTATGATATATTTAACCCCATCTTCTATTGTGTATTGAAGATATTTTATCTATGAATCCGCTCAAACAAATAAAACAACAATTTGATTCCTATTTTGTTTCCCAAAACCTATGAGATTTGATTATTAACGTAAGAAGAAATTCGATTCACATTTATTTAAATATTATAGTTAATATATATAAACTTAATAAAATTTTAAAATATTACGAATATGTGAAATTAAAAAATTTAAAATATTATAGAATAAGGTTATATAGTAGATGGGTTATAAAGAAGACATATTGGAATTAACAAAATATCATTAAATTTTTGCTAACACGGATTAAATCCTCATTTTATTATTTGTCAAAACTATTAATATTATAATATTTGACATATAAAAATTAAGATGATTTAACTAAGATTGTGTAAAATAATTAAATCATTAGGAAAAATGTGACTTAATCATAGCGTAGAAATGATTTACTATGTATTTAGATCCCTTATTTTTTGTTATAATAATTAAAAATCAAAACAGAATCTCAAGTACTAAACAAAATAAACTAAATATAAAAAGCAAATGGTTATAAAGTATATTGCGGATTAAAAAAATTAATATAAACATTTAACCGCACAAACTGTCGGAAAATTTAATTATTCTTTATTTGAAAAACATCCAATATTTAACAAACAAATATAATATTAAAAAAAAATATATAAACTATATGCACGTGGTGTACTGCGGGTTAAATTCTAATATACATTATTATATCGTATTATATGTTGTTTATCCGGATTGGCTTATTTGAGTCATATTACAAATAGTGAAAAAGTAAAGAAAAAAATTAGTGGTGGGCATTTAAACAAAACCAAACCAGCCGAACTCAAACTGTTCCAAATCAAACCCAATCTTACACTCCAACCATTCGGTTCGATAACCTAATGTGCTTATTAAATTAATTAATTAATAAAATTGTAAATATGGGATCTTACTTAGTACCACTTGTGTTTGGTTTCTATTTTTCTTTATTTTCAATTTTCTAATAAAATTAACTAAATAGAAATATAGATTTAATTATATAGTTAATATCACATAATTTATTTTAATATGGTTAAGTTTTTCTTTCTTTTCTAATTTGTTGGATTAATTCACTTACAACTTGTTGCTTATCAAACCACAATAAATTTTATTTTGTTACGTTAATTGATGTTTAAACCAAATTAAAATCAAACCAAACCAAACATAATCCAATCCAAACACAAACCAAACCAAACTAACTTTGGTTGAGTTTGGTTAGGGTTTTACCAAAATTGAATAAACCGAACCGAACCAAACCAAACCTAAACTTAAACAGAAATGCCCATCCCTAAGAAAAAAAAAATCTGGTTCAGTTGAATAGTAGGTGGGCTTTGGGCCTAATTGATTTTAATTGTCTGACTCCGATTTTCTCACCGAACAAATACGAAAAGGACGCCGCTGTGTGAGTTTTATGGTGTTGCACCAGTTACGTATACAACCCGCTGCCTACTACTCTCTCTGTTATAGAGCTCCCTTAACCTCTCGATCGATTCCGGTTTCGCTTCCCGGAGGTTTGTCTTGAATCTCGAAGTAACTTACGTAAAGATTGAGGATACGTCAAACTGTTCCCAAGTTCTGTTCTGTTCGTTAAAGATTTGGTCCATTTGGAATCCAAAATTTCTGCCATACTGTTGAAGCTTTTAGTATGGAGGAAGGTTCCAGTTCCCAAGAGGTGGTCGGTGATGAAACTAGTTCCCTGGATGTAGTTGTTTCTGCCAATGAAGAGTTGGTTAAACTAAGGAAAGAAGCAGCAGCTCTGGAAGCTCTGAAAAGTTCGTCTAATTGTGATGATGATGATACTGGCCGAGTGAAGCTTACTGAATTGTATGACAAGCTACAAGAGTTGGGCTCAGATGATGCTGAAGCTCAGGCTTCCAAAATTCTTGCGGGTTTAGGTTTCACAGAAGGTAAGCTAGCGAGTCCAACTAAGTTACTCAGGGGTGGCTTGAGGATACGGATAACATTAGCTAGAGCTCTCTTTGTGCAACCTACTCTATTGTTGTTAGATGAACCAATCAACTATCTCGACCTGAGAGCTGTTTTGTGGTTAGAGGAGCGTTTGTGTCGCTGGAAGAACACCTTAATTGTTGTTTCACATGATGTTGATTTCCTCATCAACACTGTCTGTACGGACTTAATACATTTGCATAACCAGAATCTCAACCGCTATCGTGGTAATTTTGATGCTTTCGCAACTGGATATATTCAGCGACGTAATGAGATGTACCAAAAAGTTTTGAGATATACGAGAAACAGGTCAAAGCAGCAAAGAGGTCTGGGAACCGTGCGCAGCAAGACAAGGTAAAGGAAAGGGCCAAGTTTGCTGCAGGGAAAGAAGCATCATCCAAGCTTAAGGAAAAGGATGAGGTGCTATTTTGATTTTCCAGAACCAATCAACCTCCCTCGTCCTCTTCTGCAGTTGAGAGAGGTTAGCTTCTTGATGTGATTCTCCCAAGGAATCGACGCTCTAAGGTAGGTAGACTGATAATCCTAGAACTCCGATGGCTCGCAAAGCTGGATGATAAGGCGCGAGATAAAATCGAAAATCCTTATGCTCCAAGCTCTCTTAAAACAAACCAAACAAAGCAAGGCGGTAGAACTTTAGATAGAAGCTTCGCGGAGACAGATGACAAGGTGTGAGACGAATCCCGAAAATCCTTGTGCCCTAGACTCTCTTGTAACGACTCTTCAATCCTCAGCTAGTGAATGACAACGTCAAGTGCGGCGGAATCACTTGATATACCAAAAACTCTTTGATGTAACCCACCAAGGAGAACTCTTTGATGTAACCCACCAAGGAGAAAGAACAAGTTCCAAAGGAACAAGGGAGTTTACCACTCTCAAATCAAAGATAAAAGATTTCTTGATCGAGTTATTTTCTCAAGTGAGATTACATGTGTTTATATAGGGATAGAAAACTTGGTCACAAAACCAAGTATTGATTATTCTTGAAACTAAAAACATTAAAGATACTAAGTTGAATGAAGACCCAACTCTTGGTGCATGTTTCCAAAGTGACTCTTGATGCATGTATCTCTTATTTTCGTCACTCTTCTTTGACCACAAAATAAACTGATTATTTTGGGCTTTCTTGGGCTTGTATTAGGCTCAAAGTGGCTTGGACTTGATAGATATCATCCCCAGTAGAATTTCCCATGCTCTCTTTGGCCATAAGCTCTTCAATCAACCCATTAAGTGTTTCCTTGATTTTCTTTGACCTTGACTCTTTGATCCAACTTGCTGATGAGAAACAACATGGGCTGTATGATTTCTTCACCATGGTCTTAGTAGAAAAATCTCCTGGTTGCCAAACATAATCTGGAAGCTCCTAAACCAGTTGGACCTAAAACTCTTTAGGTGAAGAACTAGATTGACCTCTTTTGGCAAATGAAGCGTAACTTTGTGGTTAGTTGGCCAAATCTTGTTTTCTTGAACTTGTTGGAAACATACGAGATCCATTGACATCCTCCAATGGATTTTGTGTCGAAATTGTTGCTGAGTTGTTCTGTGTAACACGATCTTTGGTTCAGACGCGAAACTGGAACTGGGATAGATCCACTCACTTGAAATATCCATATCTTTCACATATGAACTGATCTTAATGTGATTCCAAATCTCCATGGTTCCGGAATGGATCAAGATTCCAGAACAGTTTGTTTCATAGCTTGAATCTTTCTGACTTGGTCGGAACCCTCTGTTGAATGCTCGTAGGTCCAAATCGCGTAACCATGAGTTCACCTGATTTGTAAAATGGATAACTCCTTCATCTGAACTCTGATTGGACTGATTCCACTTCGAGATATGCTCTAAATGAGGTAAGAATGTATCCCAGAAGTCGTTCGTCTGGAAGAATTGATCTTCGACTTCATTTGTGTTAAACAAGACTCAAGAGTCGTCTTCGATGCTTTCATGATCATATCATACCCCTCCTCTTGAAAAAAGTTTCGTCCTCGAAACTGTAAGGCTTTGGGTTGGAGAGTGTTGAAGTGACTCTAGTGGCTGACCATGAGGTTGATTTGCACCGTTTTTAGCAAGACTTTTCTTGGTTCCTACAAAATCTAAAACTTGCTCTATCTTGCTTGACCATAAATTGAATGTTGACTTTTCTCTCCTTGTTGGTGCATGAGCTGAATCATCCATACTTCCAAGGTTGTGAAAGGTCAGACTTTCCTTTGTGACTTCCTCAATTTGATCTTTGCATACCACTTTGTGCTTTTGTTTCTCTTCCTTTTGTTCACTTGGTGAATTTGTGATTTCCAACAGATCATCCTGAACCTGCAACACCTTATGCTCCTTGTCTTGAATGTGGCATTTTGTATGAACCAGATTATCTTGCTGCACATTCTCCTCACCATTGACTTGCACACTTAATGGTATTTTGGGATCCAACAACTCTCCTTTGGCAACAAGTTCCCCACAGTTTTCTCTTGCTTCTTTGGAGGTAGTAGTAGGCTTTGCTTCAATGCTCAATTTTGGGGTTGTCTTCTCCTCCATAGAATAGCTTGATTTCAGGTTTGATGATCTCAAACCATAAGCTTGATGTGTTGGACACCTCCTCTTGAGTTGTTTCTCAACCAAATCCTCCTTAGGCAACATACCCTCCATGCTTCTACTTCTCTCAGATAACCTTTGCCTTCTTTGGTGTAACTCTTGGTGATCATGGTTGGGAACAAATCTCTTTCTCATGACTGCTTTCATTTCATCCCATGTGTCAACTGACCGGTCTCGGTGGTGCATCTTTCTAGTAACCAGCTGATACCACCAATTGATTGAATGATCATAAAACTCTGTAGCAGCCACTTGAACTTTCTCGCAATCCGAATAGTCTTGACATTGAAAGACTAATTCCATTTTCTTTTCCCACTCCAAGTAAGCATCTGGATTATTTTTTCCATAGAATGGTGGTATTTACAGCTTGATTCCTCTCAAATCATCATCATTTCTTTGTCTAGACTCTTTGTTTCGTCTCGGACGCCGTTGACCATCAATCACTACAAGAAAACAGGTGATTAGCGACTACAAATAGCGACTACATATGTAGTCGCCACAACTAACAGACTACATAGTGACTATTTAGCGACTATTCTGTGACTACAGATAATTAGTCGCTACTGAGTCACTCTATAGCGAATAATTCATGCAGTCGGTATGGTGGCCGTATTTTAACGACTACGAGGCGACTATTTTGTTGATGGAACTATGTAGTCGCAACTTAGTCGCTAAATTAACGACTATAGTACGACCACATCAAATAATCGTACACTTTGGTGACTAAGCTGCGACTCATTCGGCGAGTCATAAGGTAGTCGTAAAGTGGTCGTAAAATTTGGCGAATGCACGGCGACTCATACGGCGAGTCATTACATAGTCATCGTGTAGTCGCCAAATAGTCGCAAAATACAGTTAAAAAAACGTGTTTTCCATGTGGGGGTTGGTGTACCAACTTTTATAATGTAGTCGCCTATTAGTCACCTAGGAAAGTCTATAAAAACGAGTTGCACTCATTTGTTCTCTTCATTTCGAACAAGACACTTTCCTTTCCTAAAAAAAAATTCTAAATCAAAAAAAAAAAAGTTTGGCTTTATATAATCTTATATTTTCTCCCAAAAAATATATAAATATATATATATATATATATATATATATAATTATAATGGCGGGATATTACAATTATGGTGGTAATGGCGGTAATTATCGGGAGTGGATGTACAAGAGGTTCGATGAAGTGACGGGAAATTTTTCATCTGAATTCGAAGTGGGGGTGGACCAATTCTTATCGTTTGCAAGTAGCCAAGATACAGTTCAGAATAATGGGGGTAAGTTTCTCTGTCCATGTAGTGTTTGCAAAAACAATAGATGTCTCTCGGGTAGAAGAGTTATGAGTCATCTGTTTAGTAATGGATTTATGCCAGATTATTATGTTTGGTATAACCACGGAGAAGAAATTAATTTGGATATAGGAAGTAGTTACACTGATAGGACGTATGATGGGAGTCATGAAGAAATGGGTAATGTAGTAGAAGATCCATATGTGGATATGGTGAATGATGCATTTCGTTATAATGTGGGTTTAGATGATAATTATCATCAAAATGATAGTTATGAGAATGTGGAAGAATCGGTACAAAACCATTCACAGAAATTTTACGACTTGTTAGATAGTGCAAAAACTCCTTTATATGATGGTTGTCATGAAGGTCACTCGCAATTGTTATTAGCTGCTCGAGTCATGCAAAATAAGGCGGAGTATAATATGAGTGAAAAGTTAGTAGATTCGGTTTGCGGAATTTTGACGGATTATTTACCAGAAGGCAACCAGTCTACCGGTTCACATTATGAGACAGAGAAATTGATTCGTAATTTGGACCTTCCATGTTATATAATTGATGTTTGTATTAACAATTGTATGATTTTCTGGAAAGAAGACGAAAAGGAAGACACATGTCTATTTTGTGGTTCACCAAGATGGAAGCCTAAGGAGGACCGACGGAGAACAAGAGTACCATATAGTCGTATGTGGTATCTACCTATTGCTGATAGGTTGAAGAGAATGTATCAGAGCCAAAAGATTGCAGCGGCAATGAGATGGTATGCAGAGCACCAATCAAAAGAGGGAGAAATGAATCATCCTTCTGATGCGGCGGAGTGGAGATATTTCCAAGAGCTTAACCCTCGGTTTGCGGAAGAACCTCGTAATGTCTACCTTGGATTATGTACCAATAGGTTCAATCCATTTGGCATGTCTCGTAATCATTCATTGTGGCATGTCATCTTGACTCCATATAATTTACCCCCAGGTATGTGCATGAATACGAGTACTTGTTTCTTACAGTTCTGAATTCTGGGCCAAATCATCCGCGAGCTAGCCTCGATATCTTCCTACAACCTCTTATTGAGGAGTTAAAAGAGTTTTGGTCTACTGGAGTCGATGCATACGATGTGTCTTTGAATCAAAACTTTAATCTAAAAGCAGTGCTGATGTGGACGATAAGCGACTTTCTGGCGTATAGCATGTTATTGGGATGGACCACCCACGGTAAATTGTCTTGTTCAATTTGCATGGAAAGTACAAAGTCGTTTTATCTACCCAAAGGAAGGAAGACATGTTGGTTTGATTGTCACCGAAGATTCCTGCCTCATGGTCATCAATTAAGGAAGAACAAAAAAGATTTCCTGAAGGGAGGAGACGCTTCTAACGACTATCCACCACAGTCTTTAACTGGTGAGCAAGTTTATTACGAGCGTTTGAAATGTGTAAATCCACCAAAAACCAGGGAAGTCGGTGGTAACGGTCATGAAAAGAAGATGCCAGGCTATGGAAAGGAACATAATTAGCACAAAGAAAGCATATTATGGTCGCTACCTTATTGGAAGGACCTCAATCTCCGATATAATATTGATGTGATGCATACCAAGAAGAATTTTGTGGACAACATCTTGTATACTCTTATGAGTGTACAGGGTAAATCTAAAGATAATGTCATGTCAAGATTGGACATAGAACAATTTTGTTCTCGACCACACTTACATATTGATAGGAAGGGTAAAGCTCAATTCCCAGCATATACATTGACAAAGGAAGCCAAAACAATTTTATTGGAATGTGTCTAGCATGCGGTGAAATTTCCAGATGGTTATTCGTCAGACTTGGCTAGTTGTGTTGATCTGATCAATGGCAAGTTTTCAGGAATGAAGAGTCATGATTGTCATGTTTTTATGGAGCGACTTCTTCCATTTATCTTCACAGAACTCCTAGACCGGAACATTCACCTTGCATTATCAGGTATTACAGATTACTTATTTAATTAAATAAGTACTATATATTTTTTAATATAATTTCCTAAGACATGAAATTTGAATACATTTTCAGGGATTGGAGCATTTTTCAGGGATTTATGCTCAAGAACTTTGCAAAAAAGTCGCGTTCAAATTCTTAAACATAACATTGTTTTGATCTTATGCAACTTAGAAAAGATATTTCCACCATCATTTTTTGATGTGATGGAGCACCTGCCTATACATCTCCCATATGAAGCAGACTTGGGAGGCTCTGTCCAATATAGGTGGATGTATCCTTTTGAAAGATTTTTCAAAAAGTTGAAAGGAAAAGCGAAGAACAAAAGATATGCAGCTGGATCAATCGTTGAGTCATATATCAATGACGAGATTGCTTACTTCTCTGAGCACTACTTTGCCGATCATATACAAACAAAATCAAGGTATAATTAAATGAAATTATAATTTATACTTAATTTGAATTACTTTTAATTATATTATTTGATCAGGTTAACAAGATTCTATGAAGGTGAAGTCCCAGTACATCATGTCCCTGGAGTCCCTAATATATTTACTCATGTCGGTTGTCCAAGTGGGGAAATGCATGAAGTATGGCTTTCAGAGAGAGACTATCAGTGCACACATTTATATGTTTTACGGAATTGTGACTATTTTCAACCAATTGAGAGGTATATAATATAGACTCCACATTTTTTCTCATATATATTAAATATATTTTATCTTCTAAGTATGTTCGAAGATTTTCTTTCTACCAAATATCCTGAATTAACCGAAAAAGAACTGTCCACGAAAAAAGCTGAAGAATATCATGTGTGGGTGAAAGATTATATAAGTATACTCGAACGCCCCTAACCGACTCTGTTTGTGCATTTATTTATATCATTGATAATATTTATATGTATATAATAATGTTTGACCTTATTATATATATATATATATATCCAGGTTATATACTGGAACGCCACAAATCCATTTCCTACTTAGGTTCAAGAGATAGTGCATGGACCTTTACACAAGGTCAAAACTTGGCTAATATACTTTACAAGAGGCTATGTGTTTCATACACAGAATCACGGCGCTGGACGGAAGACATGTAACTATGGTGTATGTGTTAAATGTGAAAATTACACAAATGCATCTGATGGTGCAGATTTCTATGGGAACTTAACTGATATCATAGAACTTGAGTACGAAGGGATGACCAATTTGAAAATCACACTTTTTAAGTGCAAGTGGTATGATCCTGTCATTGGTAGAGGGACTCGGAAGAGCAATAGTGGCGTTGTTGACGTGAACTCTTCAACAAAATACAACATATATGAGCCATTCATTTTAGGTACGTAAGACTCAATATAATTTAGATATAAGTTTATTTAATGTAACTATCCATACTAAATTGCGATTTTGCACACAGCATTTCAAGCGGATNGGTGGATGTATCCTTTTGAAAGATTTTTCAAAAAGTTGAAAGGAAAAGCGAAGAACA
Organism: Camelina sativa; assembly: GCF_000633955.1. Lineage (NCBI taxonomy): Eukaryota > Viridiplantae > Streptophyta > Magnoliopsida > Brassicales > Brassicaceae > Camelina > Camelina sativa. The sequence goes on along the minus strand of NC_025695.1, from coordinate 21,675,935 downwards.
AAAGATATGCAGCTGGATCAATCGTTGAGTCATATATCAATGACGAGATTGCTTACTTCTCTGAGCACTACTTTGCCGATCATATACAAACAAAATCAAGGTATAATTAAATGAAATTATAATTTATACTTAATTTGAATTACTTTTAATTATATTATTTGATCAGGTTAACAAGATTCTATGAAGGTGAAGTCCCAGTACATCATGTCCCTGGAGTCCCTAATATATTTACTCATGTCGGTTGTCCAAGTGGGGAAATGCATGAAGTATGGCTTTCAGAGAGAGACTATCAGTGCACACATTTATATGTTTTACGGAATTGTGACTATTTTCAACCAATTGAGAGGTATATAATATAGACTCCACATTTTTTCTCATATATATTAAATATATTTTATCTTCTAAGTATGTTCGAAGATTTTCTTTCTACCAAATATCCTGAATTAACCGAAAAAGAACTGTCCACGAAAAAAGCTGAAGAATATCATGTGTGGGTGAAAGATTATATAAGTATACTCGAACGCCCCTAACCGACTCTGTTTGTGCATTTATTTATATCATTGATAATATTTATATGTATATAATAATGTTTGACCTTATTATATATATATATATATATCCAGGTTATATACTGGAACGCCACAAATCCATTTCCTACTTAGGTTCAAGAGATAGTGCATGGACCTTTACACAAGGTCAAAACTTGGCTAATATACTTTACAAGAGGCTATGTGTTTCATACACAGAATCACGGCGCTGGACGGAAGACATGTAACTATGGTGTATGTGTTAAATGTGAAAATTACACAAATGCATCTGATGGTGCAGATTTCTATGGGAACTTAACTGATATCATAGAACTTGAGTACGAAGGGATGACCAATTTGAAAATCACACTTTTTAAGTGCAAGTGGTATGATCCTGTCATTGGTAGAGGGACTCGGAAGAGCAATAGTGGCGTTGTTGACGTGAACTCTTCAACAAAATACAACATNCGGAATTGTGACTATTTTCAACCAATTGAGAGGTATATAATATAGACTCCACATTTTTTCTCATATATATTAAATATATTTTATCTTCTAAGTATGTTCGAAGATTTTCTTTCTACCAAATATCCTGAATTAACCGAAAAAGAACTGTCCACGAAAAAAGCTGAAGAATATCATGTGTGGGTGAAAGATTATATAAGTATACTCGAACGCCCCTAACCGACTCTGTTTGTGCATTTATTTATATCATTGATAATATTTATATGTATATAATAATGTTTGACCTTATTATATATATATATATATATCCAGGTTATATACTGGAACGCCACAAATCCATTTCCTACTTAGGTTCAAGAGATAGTGCATGGACCTTTACACAAGGTCAAAACTTGGCTAATATACTTTACAAGAGGCTATGTGTTTCATACACAGAATCACGGCGCTGGACGGAAGACATGTAACTATGGTGTATGTGTTAAATGTGAAAATTACACAAATGCATCTGATGGTGCAGATTTCTATGGGAACTTAACTGATATCATAGAACTTGAGTACGAAGGGATGACCAATTTGAAAATCACACTTTTTAAGTGCAAGTGGTATGATCCTGTCATTGGTAGAGGGACTCGGAAGAGCAATAGTGGCGTTGTTGACGTGAACTCTTCAACAAAATACAACATATATGAGCCATTCATTTTAGGTACGTAAGACTCAATATAATTTAGATATAAGTTTATTTAATGTAACTATCCATACTAAATTGCGATTTTGCACACAGCATTTCAAGCGGATCAAGTTTGCTATATTCTGTATCCATACACAAAGAAACCAAAGCGGGAGTGTGTTCTGAAAGTAAATCCGAGGGGAAACATTTCAGGAGAATATGAAAACAATGAACCGACTCTATTGCAAAAAGAAAATGATGATGCTGTATTGATGACTACAGTTGAAGATCTCATAGCCGACAGTTTGGTAGAAGACGCTAATCCAATAAACCTTGATTACGATGTTGGAGATGCGGATCCAGAAGATGAATTCCAGTGTAATTTATTGTCTTCTGATGATGAAGAACAAGAAGAAGAAGAACAATATGCATAGTATATTTAATATATTATGTATTATTATTTGGCAAAATTACTATGTATTTGTATTATAAATTTTTTCTTTTTACTGTGTAATATTATTGTGTAATATTATAAAAATAATTCAGTATTTTATAATTAATCTATGTAATTTAAATTTTAAAATTTGGGCTTAGATTACATACCGAGATTAAAATTACCTAAACCCAACTAATCCTAATTAAACCCAAATCCAAATCGATTTATCACTCTCTTCTTCCTCTCGATAACCCTAATCCATCAAAGCAAATAATCTCTCATCTCCCACACAGCATCGCAGCCTTCGCATCCTTCGCATCCTCTCGATTCCCGACTTTGTAAACCCTAACCCTAATCCTTCGCATCCTTTGCATCCTTCGACATACTCGGATCAATCTCTCATCTCTCAGACTCTCACACGATGCCTAATCGAGGAAGAAAGAGGAAACAATCTCCTAACCTTTCTCAGAGAGTCGGAGTGTCAACACCAAATCAACGGCCGCACACTCTACCCAGTCAGTACAACTTCACGCCGACAGTCCAATCTCCTCCTCCACTGCAGACGCCTGAAGTACAACGATAGTCATCGGCGGCCCAGATCCGGACCCATCCTCCGCCTCAACAGCTTTTTCAGAACTCCTACACTCACCCACCGCAGCCTCAAGTACACCCGAGTCCTTCTGAAGAAGTCCACTACAATCCGTCGCATCCTCCAACTCTTCAGGTTANAGTTTAGTTGATATCATAGACTTAGCATTAAGTTTGATTATTGATTTGCTTTAGCCTTTGGTTTTGTTACTTTGAGTGTCTCTGATGGTTGACTTTGGTTTGATTGTTTCATGTGTATGGAGGTTTGATCGTGACACTANTCCAAGCTGATTATCCTCCGGTGTTGCCGGAACTCCAGGAGGACACATTACGGGCTCTAAATGCGCTGTTTGTAGTGCCAAACAGACATGAGTTCACCACCGTCCTCTCTCTTATTCCCCTACCAAAGACCGAATGGTATGTTTAGGTCTCGTCTCATTTCATATTAGGGTTTAGGTCTTGTTTAGGTCTCATTGGTTTTGGTTTTGTTTAGGTCTTGTTTAGGTCTCATTGGTCTTGGTTTTGAAGTGTTTGGTCTCTGATGCGATTACAAACTCTTTGAATAATGGTGCACACAACTCTTGATGGTCAATTTTGAAGCTATGGTGTATCGTTTCTTAGACTTATCATTAAGTCTTCTTAGTTTAGTTGAGATCATCCTTCTACTTCTTAGTTTAGTTGATATCATCCTTCTTCTTCTTAGTTTAGTTGAGATCATCCTTCTTCTTCTTAGTTTAGTTGATATCATAGACTTAGCATTAAGTTTGATTATTGATTTGCTTTAGCCTTTGGTTTTGTTACTTTGAGTGTCTCTGATGGTTGACTTTGGTTTGATTGTTTCATGTGTATGGAGGTTTGATCGTGACACTAGATCTAAGCTTGTTCGGAAGATTACTAAAATTCTTTTAAACAAATTTGAAGGTCCTTTCTACAGCTGGACATGTGTTCCTCGGGATAAACAGGAAAGATACTTCATTGAGTTTGCGGTTAAGTGTTATGTCCTCTAGCCTTCATATATAGCTTTAATCTTCCTATACTGCTTTACTCTTCATATATTGTTTTATTTACTTGTGCTTCTTATCACTCACATTAGCTATTTTCTTTTTGTTTTTTTGTAGAAAACCCACACTTGGGATCCTTTGATAACTGGGACTGTTCAAGCTAACTTTGAGACCATCTGTCAAAATCGGCTCAAAGACATGGTTAGTACCGTGAGAACTACTATACGCCAGCCTAAATGGATTGGAACTAATCTATGGACAACAATGACAGAATACTGGGACACTGAAGAAGCACAACAAAGGAGCAAAACATATTCTGATGCCCGTATGTCTGACCGTAATGGCCTCGGTCCTCATGTCCACCTCTCAGGGCCAAAGTCGTATCGACAGATTCAAGACGAAATGGTGAGCCAATTCTGTTGTTACACATTTGCCACTTTTATTTTTGACCTAGCTGTTACATTAAAAATTTACTTGTCTGTTTCTTAACATTGTAGGAAGAGGAATTGGGAAGAGAAGTACGTATTGGTGAGGTTTTCATCAAGGCACATACAAAGCCTGATGGGACATATGTTGATCGGAAGGCAGAGAAGATAGCAGAAACATATGAGAAGAATGTGCAAGAGAGGTTGTCTCAGCTCGAGGAAGATCCTTCTGCCATCTCAGATGGTTATTCACGGCCCCGGGAGCTAACAACTGAAGAATATACAGAAATCTTTCTTCAGGTTACGTTTTATTTTAACAATACACAAATGTTATCTTGGAGTTTAATTTTTCATCCTTTAATATCTTATTTTCTCTTACTTTGCAGTCCACTGAGAAGGATTCAAGAGGAAAACCTTTTGGAGTTGGAAGCCTCCATGACTGCATTGTCAATGGCAAGCAGAAGCAAGCACGAGACACTTCTACCTTTGTGGCTATGCAAGAACGGTTGAAGGAAGCTCAACGAAAGATAGAGGAGCAGGCTGCTCATATGTTGAGGCGTGATGCAGAAATTGCTCAACAATCCGAAATTATTGCTGGGCAGAAGGAGAAGATTGACGAGTTCGACTTGGTGGGGAAGTTTCTGCGGGAATGTGATCCACGGTTCAAGCAGTTCTTAACAACTCATTCAGCTAAAGAGACAACCACGACAGAGCCTGTTCAACAAGAAGATCCATCTTCAACTCCATAGCTTACTCTATGTGTTACCTACTAAGTAACTCTTTTTTGATGAACTCAATGGCGACTCTATGTGTTGTACTTTGTGTTTTGGAAACTATAATAACTTTTAAGTACAATGTATTTTGGCATGAATGTTATGTGTTGCTTTAGGTTTCCAATTTAGAATCATTTTTTTTTTGTTGACAGGGTTAAAAAGAAAAAGCGAAATTACAATATTCTATATCCAGTTTCAGAAAACATTAGTCGCCAAATAGTCATCAAATTTTAACAATATAGCTAAAAACTAAAGTGACTATATAGTGACTACTACATATATTAGTCGCCAAAACGTCACCAAAACTTATACGACTATCTACCGACCAAATTAACAACCCATTTGTTCAGGTTTCTTAATCACATAATAGTCGCAAACTAGTCACTAAAAATAACGACTACATGATGACTACTATGTATATAGTCGTAACGTAGTCGCAAAAGAGTCACTATATTTTACGACTACATGATGACTACTGTGTGACAACATGTATATAGTCGTACATTAGTCGCAAAATTGTGACTAAATTTACGACTACAACAATTAGCGACTCTCGATTCACGACTGTATGAAATAGTCGCTAATTAGTCGTAACTCTTGATTTTGCAACTACGAGGCGACTAATAACGTAGTCGCAAAATGCGTGTTTTCTTGTAGTGAATAGACGAATTGCCTCTTTGGCTGTAGTAGTCGTCTTCTTCATTTCTGTGACGCCTAGGTCGATCTCCTTCTCTGCTATGATGCAAAATCTGTGGTTGTCTCTGTTGTGCCTTTGCTTTAACTTCATTCAATCTCTCGTAGAGGGCATTCATCTCAACCCTCAACATCCGTCGCGTCTCTCCCATAAGTGCTTGAACTTGTCGATCATTAGACATTTTTTTTTTGTGGAATACACAGGTTCTTCTTGTTTTCTTTCCTTTTTTTCCTTTTTTTTTTTGAAAGATAGAAGATGAAAGAACGACAATGAAAGAAAAAGATGAAAAGATAGATAGATTAAAAGATGGATAGATTAGAAGATGAAAGGTTTTGATTAGAAGAATACCAAAAGTCCTTGAGCGGGCTCTGATACCACTTGATGTGATCCAATTGCTCTGATACCACTTGATGTGATTCTCCCAAGGAATCGACGCTCTAAGGTAGGTAGACTGATAATCCTAGAACTCTGATGGCTCGCGAAGCTGGATGATAAGGCGTGAGATTAACTTGAAAATCCTTATGCCCCAAGCTCTCTTAAAACAAACCAAACAAAGCAAGGCGGTGGAACTTTAGATAGAAGCTTCGCGGAGACAGATGACAAGGCGTGAGACGAATCCCGAAAATCCTTGTGCCTTAGACTCTCTTGTAACGACTCTTCAATCCTCAGCTAGTGAATGGCAACGTCAAGTGCGGCGGAATCACTTGATATACCGAAAACTCTTTGATGTAACCCACCAAGGAGAAGTCTTTGATGTAACCCACCAAGGAGAAAGAACAAGTTCCAAAGGAACAATACCACTCTCAAATAAAAGATAAAAGATTTCTTGATTGAATTATTTTCTCAAGTGAGATTACATGTGTTTATAGGGATAGAAAACTTGGTCACAAAGCCAAGTATTGATTATTCTTGAAACTAAAAACATTAAAGATACTAAGTTGAATGAAGACCCAACTCTTGGTGCATGTTTCCAAAGTGAGTCTTGGTGCATGTTTCGTCACTCTTCTTTGACCACAAAATAAACTGATTATTTTGAGCTTTCTTGGGCTTGTATTAGGCTCAAAGTGGCCTGGACTTGATAGATATCATCATCCCCATTAGAATTTCCCATGCTCTCTTTAGCCATAAGCTCTTCAATTAACCCATTAAGTGTTTCCTTGATCTTCTTTGACTTTGACTCTTTGATCCAACTTGCTGATGAGAAACAACATGGGCTGTATGATTTCTTCACCATGGTTTTAGTAGAAAAAACTTCTGGTTGCCAAACATAATTCTGGAAGCTCCTAAACCAGTTGGACCTAAAACTCTTTAGGTGAAGAACTAGATTGACCTCCTTTGGCAAATGAAGCGTAACTTTGTGGTTTGTTGGCCAAATCTTGTTTTCTTGAACTTGTTGGAAACATACGAGATCCATTGACATCCTCCAACTGATTTCGTGTCGTAATTGTTGCTGAGTTGGTCTCTGTAACACGATCTTTGGCTCAGACGCGAAACTGGAACTAGGATAGATCCATTGACTCGAAATCTCCATATCTTTCACATATGAACTGATCTTAATGTGATTCCAAATCTCCATGGTTCCGGAATGGATCAAGATTCCAGAACAGTTTGGTTCATAGCTTGAATCTTTTTGACTTGGTCGGAACCCTCTGTTGAATGCTCGTAGGTCCAAATCGCGTAACCATGAGTTCACCTGATTTGTAAAATGAATAACTCCTTCATCTGAACTCTGATTGGACTGATTCCACTTCGAGATATGCTCCAAATGAGGTAAGAATGTATCCCAAATAGTCGTTTGTCTGGAAGAATTGATCTTCGACTTCATTTGTGTTAAACAAGACGCAAGAGTCGTCTTCGATGCTTTCATTATCATATCACTTCTACTATCCCAACAAGCAAGATTTCAGGCTCTCGAATGTTGATTTAGCCATAGATATGGGGAAACGAGTAGCGATCCTTTGGGCCTAACGGAGCTGGCAAGTCCACTCTTTTGAATCTTCTTGTGGGGAAGGGAGAAGCAGGAGGTTCAGATCCAACTGAGGGTGAAGTGATTAGAAGCCAGAATGTGAGGATCGGCAGTTACTCTCAACACTTTGTTGACCAGTTAACAATGGAGCAGACACCGGCTCAGTATCTTCTTCGTATGTATCCTCACCAAGAAGGATGTAGCAAACAAGAGGTGGTGCGTGCGAAACTAGGCAAGTTTGGCCTACCACGTCACTACCATTTAACTCCAATTGAGAGATTGTCTGGAGGACAAAAGGCTAGGGTTGTGTTAAACTCCATCTCAATCAAGAAGCCACACATTTTGTTTCTTGACGAGCCAACAAATCACCTGGACATGCAGACTATAGATGCGTTGGCAGATGCACTAGTTGGGTTCAAAGGAGGAGTTGTGTTAGTGAGTCATGACTCGAGACTCATATCTCGTGTCTATGAGGACGAAGAGAAGAGTGAAATTTGGATTGTAAATGACGGAACAGTGACTTTCTTCCAAGGCACGTTTCAAGAGTACAAAGACGAACTCATTGGAGAAATCAAAGCAGAGGTTGATGACTTGTTTCCTTCAAAACAGAAGAAGAGGTTAATGAGTTCCCTGTGAATTCATAATAACAATCCCTCTGTTATTCTTAAAGTTGATCAACGACTTTTTATTAAATCTTTATGTATTCTTAAATTAATTCGAGTTTCATGAACTACAATGTTTAAAGATCAAATTGACATGAATCTTTTCTATCGTAAATTCGTTATAATTTGATCATTTCTATAAGTAAGAAAAAGATGATTCAAAAATATTCAACTAACTAGTTTTTGGGAAGTAAACCTCACTCTATATATTTTGCAAGGGAAGTATTTTGATCAAAACATGATCTTCTAGTTTCACTAGATTGTGAGGATGGTCCACACCACACCACACGTACGGGTCCCGGCCCCTCGTCAAATTGAGAAGATGGTCCCCAATCTCCTAGTTTCACGACATTCCTATCGAGTTAATGCCACTTCCTATGCAATGCTCATCAACAACTTAAATTAAAAATTTTGTTAATCAAGAGATTTGCTTGGTAACTAAAGCTGTTAATTCATGGTTTCAAGGTGTTTTGTACCCAAAACTTCAAACAAGAGGATGCTTAGCTCCTACCTTTGCAACTGGCCGACAAGTGGCACCTGCTTTTTTTTTTGGTGCTTTTCTTGTTTTTTTCTTCTTCTTCTTTCGTTCCAAAGCTATTGATTGCATCATTTTTGTAATCTTGTTTACCTAATTTATAATATTAGTAATTTTGTATTAGGACCATTTTTAGTTGAACGCAATTTTTAGTCTTTTTTTTTTTTGTTGATTCTTTTTATGTCTGCTTGATCAATGACACTTTATACTGTTTGACATGTGTTGGTTACACAAGCTAAAATTATATATATATATATATATATATATATTTCTGTTTTATGTAACATATATTTTTTGCATCTAAAGGTTTTTTTGTGTGTTAAATTCTATAAAAAAGTGCATTTTGATATATATATATTTTTTTTTTGTCTCGTTATCGTAGGTGTACGTGCAGAAAAATAGAGGATGTTCCAGTTTACATGCTACGATAATAGGATTGGAACGTTAAATTCTTAAAGAGATTATAACTATATATCTAGAGGTGTGTGAATATAATTTGTTTCAGTTTCACTCAAAGTAATAGTGCGAACAGAGGTCTTGGCATTTTTCGGTGCGTGAAATTTATCAATTTTACTGTTTACCATCCAAAAATAATCATGTTCAGTTTTAGGGGACACATCCTCATTCATAGCTTCCAAGAGTCTTTTCATGTCCTTTTGGTTAGACGTTAGTACGTTACACACAAAATAATATGCATTTTTTGGTGTTTGCTAGAACAATATAAATTTTTTTATCAACAAAACATATACATTTTAGACACCAAAACATACTCTTTTTTCGTTCAAGAAGTACTCTACATATATACCTTATTATATAAAACTTGACTTAAATGATAACACATAAATTGGCAAAAAAATAAAAATTAAACTTAAAAGAAAGAAATGAGAGGATGTAATGAAGAAATACGAACAAGAGAGATTAACCTAAATTTCACCTCAATGTTAAATGAGATGGCGAATGTGGTCGGTGACAAAGGAAGATATTGGAGTCAGCAACATGGTAAGTGGCTGCATATAGTTTCGGCAGTGGCAGCGGCAAGTTTTGTGGATAGCTTTTTTTTTTTTTTCATTAGAACATTTTCATTAATTAAACCAAGGTAAAATACAATGGTGAAATGCGGTTTTTGAAATCCTAAAGCCGGCGAAAAACAAAAATATCTCCAGAAGCTTAAACATGATACACGGGGAACATGTAAAAAACTAAAGCCAAAAAGAAAAGCTCTCAAAATCATTGGAGAAATCGGAAGAAAACATTAGTCGCGGGACTATGTACTCAAGAGTCAATGTCAAAAAGACCTGCAAACGCAAATGGAAGAGACCCAAGGATAGAGGCCACCGTGAAGATTTAACCCAACTAAAAATGAATACCTCGAACACAATAAGCAAGGAACGCGAATCTAATTCCTACCCACCTAATCTTATACCGAGAATCTACGTCTAGGACTTTGCGTCCCCACAAGAGGTTAGCCTTACAAGAACAGACAAACCACAGAAAAGACCTTATTATTTTTTGGACTAATGGCGGTGGTAGGAGACTTGGTTTAAAGATTCAACGAACAATTAAGAGGTACCCGAAAGCTATCCTAACCCAGACAGAAGACCCGGCCGTAACTTCCTCGAGAACGAAAGCTAAACTAGATGACCTAACAAACTAGTAAAATAAACAAGAAACAACATCTAAAAGCCAACATCAAACAAGCCGGGGATATACCAAACTAGCTTAATTTGATGAGATTGAGCTCAATTATCGGACAGAAGAATCGACCGCACCACCCAACTGAAGAGACGTCTCCAACGAACACCACCGACCACCTCGATGGACCAGATCTGTTTCTTCCGGGAAGAGCGAGACTCAGAGAACACGGTAAAGCGAGGACGAATCAATGGCAAAACAAAGCCGAAACACCGGTAGAATGAGCAAGACATCATCATCTTCAAAGTCATCAACAAATCTACACATGGAAACCAGAGTAGATCTACTTCCGATCTCGTCGAGAGAAGCCAAACAGCTCAAAAGAACTACACAGCCGACAAATATACTACATCAGAAGGAAGAAAAACAATAAGAAAAACACAACGAGGGGGCTAGAAAGCCATCAGACGTTGGCCAAAAAACAGGGGCGGCGGTTTTGAGTTTTTTTAGAGGAGAAAGGCGAGAGAGAAATACTAGGGTTTTGTGGATACCTCAGTGTAAACGATTTTGTTTAGATCTTAAAAAGAGATAAAAAAGAGATAGAAAATATATGTATTTACAATTTAGCGATTTTTAGGTAAATACTGCAAAATATATGTGTTTTTCGCTTATTTTTTATTTTTGTCAAAAGAAAAAAAGAAAATTTTTACTTATTAATTATTTTTATTTTAGCGTTTGTTGATGGGACATTTGTAAAATTACTTTTTTTTTCAACCAAACATTAATTAAAAGAGAACTCCAAGGTTAGTTACCCAAACCGGAGGATAAGAGTTTACAAAAGAAGTTTTTGAAGTTAAAGAACGTGAAGATCGAGACAATTTGCACGTACGTTTGTCGCATGGGGAATTCTGGAAAGAGTGAAGGAAGGAAAGAACGATCTGAGCAAGGTGAAGTCGTTCAACAAATTCGAAAAAGCAGGTCAATCATCAGGTGACTGCACCATTGCGTCTAACTCTGCACAATCCGTCTCAAAGCTTGAACAGTCAATATCTGCCGCCAAAAGAGATTCCATAGCCCAAATCAATGCTCCTAAAAGTATCGTCGTATTTTCACTATTACGGTACCACCAGCCTAGACCCATAAATAGATCAAAATTTTTTCATAATCCATCCACTTGACATCTGGGAGAGGAATCCCTAACCTCCAAAAATGACGAAGTATCCAAATATTTTTCAGAGAAGAACTTAGCCTCCTTCCACATAAATTTATCATTAACCTGAATACCCTAAAATTACTTTTTTTTTAAAACCATTTGCAAGAATACCCTATCTTGTAACTAAAATCGTAAATTTAAGTTTTAGCCAATGAATACTTGGGAGAGTTTTTATAAATCGAAAACCCATGACCAACTACTTCGCCGAAGATCTATCAAGTCTTTTTTTTTTTTTTTTTT
>NC_025695.1:21645486-21663656 GCF_000633955.1 Camelina sativa | reverse complement strand
TTTTTTTTTTTTTGTCGTAATGTAGCAAGTCAACTTAAGTAAACTTTGGCTTGTAGTGAACTTTTTAGAGACGGGAGGAATTAAAATGTCGCCAGATGGAAAGGAGGGAGGGTTGCACATGGCTCACCGACACTCTCAAGTCTTAAAAAGCCTTGGTGAATGGAGGAGCATTTAGCAAGTACAATTAAAAGGTTTATTAGTTATGGTCTTTCTGCTCTTTTGGCTTCTCCGATTCCAAAAGAATAGACTACGAACTTTTTTTTTTTAATTTTTATAATTTTTATAATTTTTTTGTTTTTTATATTTTTTAATTTATCTTTCACTGTTTTTTTTTCTTGTTTTGTAGTTTGTACTACAACATATTTTTCTAGTAAGATTATTAACAATGGTTAGAAAGTTACAACAATCACTTTTTCATTTTTAATGTTCCATATCATCTTCTCTTTTCCACGTTATAATTCAATGTTTCTGTTATTTTTACTTTCTACTATAGTTTTGTTTTAAAAAATTACAACATTTTATCCCACTATTTTTAATTCATCTGTTCTACTTTATTTATGTTTATGTTTCTGTAATTAAATATTATTAATTATAGTTACTATCAAATAATATTAAAATAATTAGAAATAAATTAAAATAAATATTGTTTTTGGCTTTATAATTTTATAAAAAATATATAATAAAACAAGAGCTAACTAAATAAGTATCATAAAAAGGATAAAAAATTTCTGTATCCAAATTAAATGAAAATAGTCTCTAATTGTACAGTATAAAAAATGATAAATTTTGGTGTAAAAATAAATAAATAAATATATATATATATATAATTTTTGATAAAAATTGATGTTAAACAATTCGAATAGAAAAAAAAATAGCAAAAGTCTCACAACCAATGAGAACACAACACCTATAACAACTTGACCATACTCAATTAAATTTAGGCTGTTGAAGTTTTTCAACACCAATTTTGCCGAGATTCAACACTCTCCATCATAGACTTTCAACTGTTGTAAAAGTTTTACAACTGTTAAAAATATCACCATTATAACTAGTCTAAAGATAAGTATTAATATATTTTGAAAGATAACTGACGGCTTCATTTTAAATTGAAAAACTGTCTGAAAACAATTAATATGACTGATCAAAGGTTATAAGACCAGTACAATTAATAGCAATTTTTAAATAACTTTTTTTTGTTAAAGAGCAATTTTTAAATAACTAAATCAGAAAATTCTCACGTTAGTAGCGATGATCCGACTATGAATTTAGTTTTTAATTTCTGACGTTTAAATATTTAGAAAACAATTTTTTTTTAATGATAATAATTTATTATAAATAGTCAGAAAGAAGTGTTTGTCTAAACCAAAAATGCATTTTGGTTCACATAAACGATTATTAAGTTTGAACTGTTAAATCTGTTGTAGTCTTCCAACAAAATGGCCCTTTTCATAAATTTGATGATTTCCATTTACTAAAGATTTTAACTTTTAAAAAGGTAAATTTGCTATATATAATTAATTAATATGTTAGAAAAATACTAGCAATATTAAAGAATAATTGAATTTTGCTAGCGTACAAACTGAACCCGGTAACTTTTTTTTATAATAACTATAAGATGTTGAAAGTCTAGTTTTAAATAGATTTTTAGCTTTTTAGCGTTTTACAACTTTTCTACAAATTTAGTTATTCATTATTTTGCTATTTATCTGATATACGAAATGGCCCACTATTGTATTTTATTTTTGTATTGTTTGCGATATTCAAATTCCAGCATATTCTAACAAAAATTATCTAGTTTAATGTAGGGTGATTTATCTCGAGATTCCAAATTTTCGTTAATGAGGAGGACTAATTAAGGATTGAGCTGTTGCTCCTGATCAAATCTCGATGCAAATAGAAAGACGAATATAATAGTTTATGTTCAATCTTCTTCCTATAATTCACCTATTTATAGACCCTTTCACGTTTGATTATTTGAAGTTCATTTACGTATTAAACTTTTTTTGGAGTCCTCTCTCTTTATTATACCCACTATTTCCTAGTGGAGTCTCTTTTTTTTTCATTTTTTTTTCTTCCAGATTTATACATCAACTCATAGTTCTCTAGGGTTTTTGTTTTTGAAAAGTGTTTCAATCAAGCAACATCTTTTGAGAGTCATATAAAATGGTTGAACTCTTGTTTCTTCTATCTTTTTTGGTGGAGCTACAAAGTAATTGCTTTCATATGAATCTTGAGAGCATAAAAATGAAAGAAGGGGTGAGTTTTATTTCATTGCTTTTTAAGAGACCNTGATGATTTCCATTTACTAAAGATTTTAACTTTTAAAAAGGTAAATTTGCTATATATAATTAATTAATATGTTAGAAAAATACTAGCAATATTAAAGAATAATTGAATTTTGCTAGCGTACAAACTGAACCCGGTAACTTTTTTTTATAATAACTATAAGATGTTGAAAGTCTAGTTTTAAATAGATTTTTAGCTTTTTAGCGTTTTACAACTTTTCTACAAATTTAGTTATTCATTATTTTGCTATTTATCTGATATACGAAATGGCCCACTATTGTATTTTATTTTTGTATTGTTTGCGATATTCAAATTCCAGCATATTCTAACAAAAATTATCTAGTTTAATGTAGGGTGATTTATCTCGAGATTCCAAATTTTCGTTAATGAGGAGGACTAATTAAGGATTGAGCTGTTGCTCCTGATCAAATCTCGATGCAAATAGAAAGACGAATATAATAGTTTATGTTCAATCTTCTTCCTATAATTCACCTATTTATAGACCCTTTCACGTTTGATTATTTGAAGTTCATTTACGTATTAAACTTTTTTTGGAGTCCTCTCTCTTTATTATACCCACTATTTCCTAGTGGAGTCTCTTTTTTTTTCATTTTTTTTTCTTCCAGATTTATACATCAACTCATAGTTCTCTAGGGTTTTTGTTTTTGAAAAGTGTTTCAATCAAGCAACATCTTTTGAGAGTCATATAAAATGGTTGAACTCTTGTTTCTTCTATCTTTTTTGGTGGAGCTACAAAGTAATTGCTTTCATATGAATCTTGAGAGCATAAAAATGAAAGAAGGGGTGAGTTTTATTTCATTGCTTTTTAAGAGACCAGTTTCATGGTTGTCTTTTCTTGCCCCACTACTTCTTCACATCGTAGGACTTGGCTTCTCGCAAATCCTAGTTACCTCAGCTGCTTTGTTCTTCTCATCTTTCTTCTTCCCTCTCACAATCCAAAAACCAAACTCCAAGGTTCAAGATCTTAGTCAACAAGATCAGTACTCTCTAGGAGAGACTGAAGTATCTACGACGACCACTGATGATATTGTCAAAAATAATGACGAAGACGACGGAACAATCCCTGATGAGGAAAGCCTCATAGAGCTCTCCTTACCAAGTGGTCACTACGTTGGCCACCACTATAGTACTATGATTGGACAACAAGATCAAAAGGTCATGTACAACAACATCCCAGATTTCAGGCTTATCCAACTATCAGCCGAGTATGAAGACGATAATCTGATCGAAATCGACATTTCCATCGGATCCATCAAGTGTTCAAGGTTCCAGATCAAAGCCTGATACATCTTTCATATATTTTATATCACTATAAAGCTATTAAAATATCGGATGTATAGACCATATATGGTAATATTAATTGCGGTTTATTTTTGCACGTCACAAGTGCTCATGTGCTTTTTTGTTTGTTCTAGATCTCTCCATTCATGGGGTTTTTCTGTTGTTATATATTACTAGATGAGTACCTGCGCACTGTACGGATTATTTTTTGGCGATATGAACAATTAAATATTCATTGTTAATATTAGATAGTGTATTGAGTAGTCAAAAACGAAAGCACAAACCATTGTGATCAATATCATGTGACTGAAATTTGGATTAGCCACCACACATAATTGAATCTTTTTTTTCTATGGCATTGTAGCAATAATAATAAAAAATCTGTAGTAAATTTGACCAATTCTTAAGTTTCATGATATATTCTACTTCTTAAGAATCAAACACAAAATGACCTGTTTCTTCTTGTTCTATAGTAAGATTACATTTAACAACACACCTACCGGTCCTAGATACATTAAATTAAAATTTAGAAACAACACCACTCAAAGATAAGATCCTTAAGGTTCACCAAAGTGATAATGAACTTGCAATCGTATGTATAGTTAAGCAGATAGAGTCATCAAAAAAAAGTTTGCAGAAAAGGAAAACAACACAACAATGTTAAATTAAGAGAGAATTTTGATTTCTCTTGTTTGATATCGAATGAGAATGAATATAATCACTTACAAACTAACAGTTAATGACATAGTATACNGAAAGCCTCATAGAGCTCTCCTTACCAAGTGGTCACTACGTTGGCCACCACTATAGTACTATGATTGGACAACAAGATCAAAAGGTCATGTACAACAACATCCCAGATTTCAGGCTTATCCAACTATCAGCCGAGTATGAAGACGATAATCTGATCGAAATCGACATTTCCATCGGATCCATCAAGTGTTCAAGGTTCCAGATCAAAGCCTGATACATCTTTCATATATTTTATATCACTATAAAGCTATTAAAATATCGGATGTATAGACCATATATGGTAATATTAATTGCGGTTTATTTTTGCACGTCACAAGTGCTCATGTGCTTTTTTGTTTGTTCTAGATCTCTCCATTCATGGGGTTTTTCTGTTGTTATATATTACTAGATGAGTACCTGCGCACTGTACGGATTATTTTTTGGCGATATGAACAATTAAATATTCATTGTTAATATTAGATAGTGTATTGAGTAGTCAAAAACGAAAGCACAAACCATTGTGATCAATATCATGTGACTGAAATTTGGATTAGCCACCACACATAATTGAATCTTTTTTTTCTATGGCATTGTAGCAATAATAATAAAAAATCTGTAGTAAATTTGACCAATTCTTAAGTTTCATGATATATTCTACTTCTTAAGAATCAAACACAAAATGACCTGTTTCTTCTTGTTCTATAGTAAGATTACATTTAACAACACACCTACCGGTCCTAGATACATTAAATTAAAATTTAGAAACAACACCACTCAAAGATAAGATCCTTAAGGTTCACCAAAGTGATAATGAACTTGCAATCGTATGTATAGTTAAGCAGATAGAGTCATCAAAAAAAAGTTTGCAGAAAAGGAAAACAACACAACAATGTTAAATTAAGAGAGAATTTTGATTTCTCTTGTTTGATATCGAATGAGAATGAATATAATCACTTACAAACTAACAGTTAATGACATAGTATACGTAAGCTACAAAAAATAACCAGTTACAACCAATATAAATTCGTTCATGCGTGGATATAGACTCTTGAGAAGCGTTAAAAGCCACAAGTTGTATCCATCATCTATTTGGAACAATAAGCATACTAATCAGTTCCAATTAGACAATTTCTAGATGATGTTAAGATCGTCTTAACATTAGTAATAAGAAAATTTTCTTTTTTAAGGAAGTTCAGTTCTCTGTTATCTTCGACATTCTAATCTATATTGTAAAGTCGAGTCTCGTTGGTGATTTCTTCAAAAGAGTAATCTCTGATTATGCTTGATCTTCAAGTTCTCCTTTCACTGTAAATTGACGCATAGATCAGACTCAAAAATGGAGGCATATATTGATTACTCTTTTAGTATGATATATTCCAGCATGGACACTTGGCCTAAAATTGACTAGAAATTGAGGCATAAATCAGAGTTGATATCACATGTGGAAATCAACCACAAATCCCCGTTCAAGTACTTTTCCGGTTGATCTCTCAAAACTTTCTGTCTCGAAAATATTTTTGTTTTCTCTTTAGAATTCTCTCTTTGTATCAATATGGTCACATGATTATTGGTATGTCCTCTTTACAATCATCCTTTCATAGACAAAAGAAGAGGAGCAATAGAGAGACACTAATACCATGAAATGACACGAATTGCTTTAGTGTCTCTTGAGAAATAATTCCCGTTATACCATTTAACTAAACTAGTTTTAGTATGCTGAAAAATAATGACCATAAACCAACACATTAATATTATCTCCCTAACTAGATCTTAGTAAGAAAAATATAAATGACAAACATATTAAAAAAAAATTCATGTATTTAATAGCATATATATATATATATATTTTTGTACATCCTTCATAGCATAGAGATTAGGGTAGGGCAATATACCAAACATATCTACTAATGAAATTGATATCATTATGAATAAGAGAAAACAAATCAGATAACGGGATCACTACAAGAAATAGGATGGAAGACGTCGGTTTATTAACGTCACTTGTTAAACCGACTTTAACTTTTCTAATAAACCGACTTTAAATTTTAATATGAAGAGCTCTAATATGAATGGGTGTCAGTTGATGAATGAATGTCAAAAGAGGAATGTTATAAATTCCTAACTCTCCGCCGTCGTAACTTTCGTGTTAGATTTAGGGATTTGATTTGGTTCGTCGATGAAATTGGAATCAATTTGGCGACGATTCCGTAAAAGGATTATGGAATCGTGTCCATTGTGTGCTTCGTGCTTGGGAATAGCTCCACATTCTGAAATCGTGTTCTTCTTTATGGTGCTAGTAGTCGCATTTGAGTTTGATTTTCTGGATCTCACGAGTTCTTCTTGACGTATTCTGATTCATAGTTTAATTACTTAGGAGGAAATTGAGGAACCTAAGCTAGAAGATGTGATGCGTAGAGCTGTAACTAAAGATGGTACAATGATTTTGACAACTCTGAATGAAGCTTGGGCAGCTCTGGGATCTGTAGTCGATCTCCTCTTTGAGAGTTTTAGAATTGGTAAAGGAACAAGAAAGCTTTTGATGTGCTGTGTAGAGCTGCAACTAATGATGGTGTTATTTTCTTTGGATGCTAAAGAGTATTCCCATTTTGGTCTCGAGGATGCTGATGTGATCAGCAGTTCAGGAACTTATTTGTTTTTCAAAGCTTTCAGTATTTAATGTTGTCTTCTGATTTTATTTATTAACTGCATATGATTGAGAACTCTTGTGAGATCATTCACATACTTACGAAGCCTCAGACTGCTTGGCAGGGAATATTGTCCTTTTAGTATGATAGACTCACATGACACATATGTCATGCACTTTGGGTGGCTAAGCGTGGCATTTCCCAAGATACATATTGTATGGTATTAGCATGAGGAATTGAGCTAGAAATTGTGATATATAGTGTTTTTATCGGTTCTGAGTCTTTATTTTCTCTCTTATTTTATATTTTTTATTGAGTCAAAGTATGTTTTTGGAGTCTTTTGGTTCTTTATCGAGTCTTTATAGATGTTAGAACACTTTGGAGGAAAATGGAAGAAACATGAGCAATTCTGGATGCAAACAAGCATATGAGATGGATGTTGGTTCACGTGAAAACCTGCCTATTAGAGGAATCCGCCTGGCTAAGCAACAAAGTCTAACTCGGCAACTTTCACGTTAAAACACGTCTATCTGAGGAACCTGCCTGGCTGAGAATCAAAGTCTAATCCGGCAAATTTCACGTCAAAACCCGCCTATCTGAGAAACCTGTTTGGCTGAGAAAATGTCCTAACTAGGCTGTTATCTTTTTACCTTATTTTCAGAACTCTATAAATACTTTCTATTTGTTGGGAGAAAAACTCTAAGTTTTATTCTACGCTTTCTTTCGGCAGCCTGAGACTTTTTGTAAGCCACTCTTTTGGGATTCTAGAGATTCATCCTCATTGACAATTTGGAGAAAATTTCTAAACCCTTCATTATTATTTCTGCAATTTAATCATATTTTCTTCATCTATTATTTTTGTTTTCTCTTTTGTTATGTGTGAGTAGTTCTCCAATTAGGTTTTAGGGTTTCAATTAGGAGATTCAATGAATTGATGTTTTACTTATTGTTTGGAGTTCTTAATCATTAGGTTCTTTGATTCACATGATCTTAATGCTAAAATAGGATTGATCACGTTGTATTATACTTTAGGTTTTTCTATGCATCAAAAGTGTTCGATAGAATGCATGAATGAGTGTGAATTAAGCAATGTATTTCTAGCCTGCGAAAGTTGATGCTAGGACGTATTGTAAACTAAATGAACTTGATTGTAATGCAAATTTGGCTAGGAGGTTGCAAATGAAAGTTTAGCAAAACTAATAGTCAAATTTAGTTTCTAATGCCTTGAAAGAGGGTTAGTCTATTATAGTGTTCATGTTCTAGAACGGTTCTTAATTATTGAATTCCATATTTCATTTTCTCATTAGTCATTGATCTCTGAAATACCCTATGACCCAATGTTCTAATCTTATAAGTTAATCGATTTTATTTCTTTGCATTTTTATTTATAAACTTGAAAATCAAACAAAGAAACATTCGTCCGCTTTAGCTATTTACGACTCTCGCAAATCTTTAGTGTATCATTGGTCCTTGTGGATTCGACCCTGTATATATTGTCTTGCGGTTAAGTGTATCGGGTAATTGGTTGATATATGTGTTAGAGAAGGATGTATTTTATTTGTTTTATGGTCTTTGTTGAATTGTTGAACATTGTAGCATGGCAATTTTAGTTGGTCTCTCCATCTGCGTGAAACTTCGATGAAGCCAACCTTCTCCTCAAAAGGTACAAGTGTTACTGACATTTTGGGGTTTAAAGTAATCTTTAGGCATATGTTTAATCTATGAGATACGTATTAGTATTGTCCTTTTATCTATATGTTTTCATTTTAGGCAAATAAATAGTATGACAGAGCAAGTTATCATTAATTATTAAAGTGCTCATGAAATCAGAATTGTATTTTGGATTTGGTTTGATACTTAAGCTGCTCATGATGTATAAGACTGTTTTTATGATTGATTTCAGATCTTACCAGAGCTCTGGTTTGAATTTGGAAGAGCGGCAAAACGTGTTGCTGTTTTCTAAGCTTCAGGCAAATAGCTTACGATTTACGAAGGCTCCAGTTTTAATTATGTTTTTTTTTTTTTTGACAGCCATGATATTGATGTTTTTATGTACAAACTACACTTATTATTAATTAATTTTTATATGGATTAGTTGTTGTTTCAAACTTTTATTTAAATTGAATTTTATTTTTATTTGATTAAAATATAATAAAATAACAGAAAATCAATCATTGGATAGTGTCGGATGTTAACTGACGTTACTATTGCAACAACTTATGCTAAATTTCCGCCGCTAAATCTAAAGTCGGTTTTTAATCCGACGTAAAAAAAATTTACGTCAATGAGAGTTGCGTCGCTTTCGTAACCGACGTGTATATATTTTAAGTCTGTTAATTACTTAAAGATTTTCCGATATTGAAAAAACTGACGTAAAAAGCTGTATAGTTTGTGTGGATGTAGTTAAATCAAAGATTTGGGATCTTCGTATTGTTCGATAATAGTTCTAGTTCATGGAAGACATGAATAAAATATGGATGAAAAAAAATTATTAAAGAATGAGATAGAAGACATGAGAAAAATGTTCAACAAAACATCATTAAATTTTTCCAAAAATACTCAAAGTCTTACTTTGGTCTACGAAATAAGTTGAAATTGTCATGAATATAAAAATAATGTCCACATGTACTATAACTGCCAATAAATTATTGAACTCATCTTTGTTGGTTTCCTCAATTTCATGTTCTTGCCCTTTTAGAGGATTGACCTTGCTCTGATGCCTATGCTCACATGGTGATAGCAATGCCACTAACTTATCTGACAAAAAAGAAACAAGATGAATCAAATTTCCGATGATATACAACAATGTCATACTTAATTATTTTCTATAAAACTCACCTAGACATTTGATATACAAGCAAGGTGAGAAAAAAAACAAAGCAACTTACTTTCAGTGGCTGCAGTAGGTTTCACTTGACGAGTACGCTTCTTAACATAGTTATCGGCAAGGGGTCTTGGCAATTGGAAGGAGAATTGAGAAATATTAGCACCTTCTCTTATGTATTCGGGGTGGTCATTCAAGAACCTGCAAACCAACGATGAGGCTTATAAATAATTGAGAAAGCTGTTTATACGTTACTGAGCACAATATGATATATTGTTAAGCTTTTCTTCTATAATTAGTTGATCTCTCAAATGCTTCAGGGATGTATTCATCAAAATAGGGATGATATTTTAATTTCTTTCTTGGCATCACACATTAATTGTAGTAAGTAAAACAATGCCCATAGCTTTAAATATCTCCACACGACATGAGGTTCCAACTAAATGTTCTTACAAACCTAGCTACTAATTCTATATTTAGGTTAGAAAAAATGGAAAGACACGGATATCCCAAGACATTATTCTTATATATACTCAAATAAAAAAGACAGAATTCCTAAAATATTATCCTAAATTAGAAAATAGAAAGCGTGCATGCCAATCAACGTGTCGATTTCTTAGAAATTACATGACACCTTTGAAACAGGAAGATGTTGTGTAACTTATAAGAACTTGACATGTTGGAGTGCTATAAAAGAGAGGAGAATGAGTGCTAAAAACTTACTTTTTGACCTCGGATGGTGATAAGCCTCTCTTTTGATAATGGAGGAGGAGGATAATAGTAGCTGAATTACAACGAAAAAAAACAATAAGGAAATTAGCTTGGTACTATACATACAACGAAAGAAACAAGAGGCCAATGGAACTACTTACACATCGGCGAATTTTCCGCACTCTTCACGCCGAACCTTCACTACACGTTTCCAGCAGGTCGGCGGACAAGGGATGTCAGGCACATCAATAGCCCAAATACCACATGATGTTTTATCTCCAGGAACATCACATGACATACTTGGCTTCCACTCGGAAGCTGTCTCACAGACAAAGGGGGTTTCGACATGTTTTTCCCTTAAGATTTCATACTTCTCCATCGAGGGTATGAATCTCCATTTGTGACAACGCCCACACTGAACCATTAATCCTTCATGACGGGATGCTTAGTTTTGGATTGGATATGTTTCGCTTCTTCTGATCCTATAAGCGCATCCCATGGAAGGGTGTTGAGCTCATGATGTATAGTCTCATCAGAACTTTGAGCAACCAGACTGTTGTTGGATTCGTTTCCAGTGCCAGCTGACGATATAACTCGATACAGACTGCATGTTATAAATGAGACAAGGTCAGAGATTTGTATTGAACCACAAGTATATAATATCTCTTACGACAATAAATAAAAGTATTGTCAAGCAAATAAAAATAGAAATGAAAAATACATAATAATCACCGATTAATTATTCATTAAATTAATCAAGAGTCTACGTATCGACATCATGTATATATAAGAGATAACATGATACAATATTACATGTATAGGAATTTAGAGAAATCAACAAGTAACACATCCAGTTTACGGTATAACCCTTTAGGCATAGATGAAATCATTTAGAAATCACAACATAATTGAGTAAAACAAATAATCAAAATCAATCTGAAAGTATCTAGATTCGTTATCAAAATCAATCTGAAAAAAAAAAAAAAATCAAGAAACGAATTAGGAGAGAAGACAGATCGTGAGATCGAAGCTTTCTAGGTATTTTTCTGGTTTTTTGTTATGAGAGTTTGATGAAGAGGGGAAACAGCTGTGNTTTTTTTTTTTTTTTTTTTTTTTGGGTTTAGTTAATGATGAGATCAGATGAACGACATGGTGGTGATGATAATGAAATCGGTTGGAAAATTTTAGTTTCATAAATCTTTGTGATTGGATCCCTTGGGTTCACTAGATTGTATCCCCTTAGGGTTTAGATTCTTTCATCCAAAATAAACTAAATTGAATCTATTGAATTTATTTGATCTGAGATGTTGTTGGCGACAACGCGATTTTGTATATTGGAGGCCAAAGAGCTTGTGTTGGAGATGGTGTTGATGGAGCACGGTGGTGAGACGCCATGGTTGTGGTCGAAAGAAGAAACTCTTGTTTTGATCGGAAAAGGAGAGAGCTGGTTGAACGAAAGAGAAGAGCAGAGGGCAAAAACGTCTATTCCCTTCTCTAAAAAATGCCCAATCACGCAAGTACGGACAAAAGTACTTCATCTCAAAGTTTTAACTCATAAAATGCCTATTTCTATAAATATCCCTTTAATATGATCATGTCATTCATGAATCTTTGATAAGTAACCCCTTGTCCACCTTATTAGTTATGCCCAGTCTCGCATGTTCCTTTGATACTGGACACCACTCCAACCGTTTATGTCTGAGATTTCCTTTTTTTTTTTGTTCGGCTACTGTTTTATCCTTTTGTCTTTATATTTTAGTGAGTCGGCCAAGATTCCTCCGAATCACAATCATCCGACAACTTTTGTCTCCGTATTTCTGTTTGGTACCAGTACCACCGTCCGTATCGTCCCCGATGATTTGTTGACAATTAGTTAAGCGATATTGTGTATGTTCGGTAGCAATATTACCCATGCCCAATAGCGGTAATTGTGCATGTCCAATAGTGGTAATGTGCATGTCTGATAGCAGCACAAAGTCTCAATCATTTCATGTCTGCTCGACAACTTCCCTCGGTCAATTCGTGTGTCTAGTACATATTTACTCGATCAGTGGTACGTGTATCTGAGTAACGGTATGTGTGTCTGACAACCTGCTAACAATAAAACTGACGTATCGTGTTCTTTGTTAGACTATCAACAATGAACCTGTTAGAATATTTTTTTCAACATGTTGAATGGAAAAGAAATTGGGTCTTGAATGTGAAGTGTTACGCTGTGATCGGAGAAAATAGTGAGAAACACTTTTTTTTTTAATACATGTATTGTTTTTCTATTGGTTATCCAGATTTTTGTGTTTTTTATCTCCTCCCAATTATTTGTACTCAAACATTTTGTTGTAATCAATTTTTT
Source organism: Camelina sativa (assembly GCF_000633955.1). Lineage (NCBI taxonomy): Eukaryota > Viridiplantae > Streptophyta > Magnoliopsida > Brassicales > Brassicaceae > Camelina > Camelina sativa. Next base: position 21,650,806 of record NC_025695.1, on the reverse strand, counting down.
TTTAAGAAAATTATATCAAAATTCATCATTTTTTAAAGTCTATATATAGAGACTACTTTCGTTTCATTTGGACATAAAAAACAAAACTTTATTTCTCACTATAACTTTTCTATTATCTTTCAATCAACTCTTCATATTTATTTAAACTTTTATTCTTGTTAAATGGATCCCAATAATAATCTTTTTAACACTCAAAATTATTCTAATCATCCGTTCAACTATTCAAATCCTAACAATTATCAGTTTCAAAACTAATCTGCAAATCAATCCCAAAATGTACCAAATTATAGGTTTTCACCAAATTTTTTCATGCCATCAGATGTTCCCAACAATTGTTGTAATCTGTTACTTTCGAATTTTATCAAAGAATCTAATCCATATCTATTAATTAAGTGAATGTATTGATTGTTTAGAATCTGATGATATCAACCACTCAAATTCTTATAAATTAAACCTCATTAAATCATTTTATATACCAATAACACAATCCTCATCTTACTAAACGAATATCAATGGATCCATCTGAATTTTCTTTGGACAGTATAAATTGAAGAAAGATGCATTGTGAACCGGATTAGAGAGCGTCAAAACAAAATAGAGGAAGATTATCCACTTCGTAGCAAGAGAAAATACTTCAAGAGAGATCTTGTCGCCACGAACCAAAGATTGATTGACGACTACTTTGCCGATCAACCTACATATGACGATGCCATATTTTGTCGGCGATTCCGGATGCGAAAAAAATGTTTTTCTTTGGATCGTTGAGGACCTATCAAGCAATGGCAAATACTACACCCAACGAGTTGACGCAGCCAATAAAGAAGGTATATCTCCATTAGCAAAATATACCACGGCCATGCGGATGTTAGCATCTGGTGTGGCGTCCGACGCAATCGATGCATACATCAAAATAGGAGGTGCTACAACATTTGAGTGCTTATGAAGATTCTGTAAAGGAATCATACAGTTGTATGAGCAAGTCTATCTCAGCTCCAACTTAAGAAGACCTACAAAGAATTCTATATGTCAGCAAAATGCGACGGTTTCCATGGATGATTGGAAGTATTGATTGCATGCACTAGGAGTGAAAAAATTGTCCTTTGGCGTGGGAAGGTCAATTTACACCAGGAGATAAGGGAACTACCACTATTATTCTTGAAGCAGTTGCATCTCATGATCTCTGAATCTGAGATACCTTTTTCAGGTGCCCCGACACATTGAACGATATAAATGTTTTAGATCGTTCACTAGTATTTGATAATATTGAACAAAGAAATACTCCAAAAGTAAACTTCTTCATGAACCAACGTCCGTATAATATGGCATACTATTTAGCTGATGGTATATATCCTTCTTATACAACTTTTGTCAAATCAATTCAACTTCGTCAAAATGAACCAGATAAGTTGTTTGCACAACATCAAGAAGGATGCCGGAAGGACATCGAACGTGCATTTAGAGTGTTACAAGCTCGATTTAAAATCATTTCGGGAACCAGCTCGCATGTGGGACATAACCGATTTGGCTATCCTCATGCGGACATGTATCATATTACATAATATGAGTGTGGAGGATAAACGAGATACATATGTTCAACATTTGACTGATTATGATCAATTTGAAGCAAGTGGTTTTAGTACACCACAACCACTCTCGACCGAGGTATGACCTGCATTTGCGAATCATATACATGTAAGATCTGAATTACATGATTCAAATGTACATCACGAATGAAACGACCTGACCCGTTTTTTTTAATTAATAAATAATAAATATATAAATATAATATAATAATAAACAACTAAGCTAGTGGTCCCATACCCACTAGCCACCTAACCACAATCACACCAAACAGCGGAAATTATAAAACCAATAAATAACCAATAAATTGTAATAATTCCAAAACCATAAACTAAAGATCCAATCAACATAAACCAAAGAACCAGCAATCCTAAAAAATATTCTAGGACTCAACTCTAGCAACCTAACAAAAGCCAGAAAACAACCAAGCGAGCCACTTGAACATCCTCCTCTTCATTGCCATGATCCCACGGTTACACTTTGCCTCTACCTGCACCACAAACACTTTGCCCACACCACTTCAAATTTACTAACACAAATTTCTATTTATTGGTCTTCTTTGTTTTTCTCTCAGGAGGTGGTGCAAAAACCAACACATACCGTTGTCAAAGGATCACAACAGTGGCTCCCTGCAGCAATATGGAGTGGGTTAGTTTGCACTCATGAGACGTGCTTATAGATAAGTTTGCACTCCTTCTAATTTATTCACTGATCCTTCTAATTTATGCACACATTTGTGATTTCTGCTTCTATTTTTATATGTTTTTATGTTTTGTATGTTTAAAAGTTTATGAATGCAATAATAAAAACTTCATTGTTTAAACATTTAAAAACTAATTTTTTTTTTTTTAAACTAAGAACCTCACTTATAAGAGTTTACCATTGGAGGAGTACAATTTTAATTAACAAACAAAAGGTTCTTATTTTATAAAAGTACACTTTTTAATACTATAAAATGTAAGAACCCAAAAATACAAACCTACCAATAAACATGCTCTTAATATGGTTTTTTGAGAAAAAGAAATGGACCAAAAAGAAATAAAAGTTTTTCTTTTTTGCTAAAGTAGAAAAAATGAAACTTGTTTGGAGTATTTTGACAAGTAATATAGATGTGGATAATGCGAGAGATATAATAAAACTACCGTTGTGGATAACGTTAAGAGAGATAAAAATGGCCTCACACGAAGCAAAACACAATGGCATCACATTTGTTTTTGACGATCCAAGAAGATTTGCATGGCGACACATTCTATGATCATTCCTTCTTCGTCTTCTTCTTCCTCATCTCTCGCCGCTACTGCGTCTCCGTTTAAAGAGACTCTACCACTCTTCAGTCGATCTCTCACATTCCCGAGAAAATCTTGGTTTTCTCAGTTTCGGTTGAGATTCTTTGCTGAGAAACACTCTCAGCAGCTCGAGTCCTCTAATGGCTGTGCCACTAATTTCGCTTCTTTACAAGAATGTGAGTTTCTTTCTCCAATTTCTTGACTAGATCACTATGTCTCTTTGACATGTAATGCTTGTTGAAGTTTCTTGCCCCTGTCGTTGATTTTGTTGTTAGGATTGGAACAGAGATCATGGTAATGTAAACTAGTTCAAGATTGTATCTTTTATGGCCTTTCATACTCAGAGATACCATTTCTCATGTAAATTTTGTGTCTGTTACTATTCTAGGACTGAGTGTAGAAGATTAGGTAGCAATTAGTAAAGTCTCTCTTTTTATGAGTTGAAGTAGTTTTTTGCAGCTTCTGTATGTTTCCAAATGTTTCAGCTGGAGATCATCTTACAGAGGAACATGTCACAAAAGAAGAGTCTACTCTTAGTATTACGGTGGTTGGAGCGTCTGGGGACTTGGCCAAGAAGAAGATATTCCCTGCATTGTTTGCTCTCTTTTATGAGGGTTGTCTTCCTCAGGACTTTACTGTTTTTGGTTATGCTCGGACCAAACTCACTCATGACGAGCTTCGTGACATGATTAGTAGAACTTTAACTTGCCGGATTGATCAAAGGTATAATATTCTGCTATATGCATTTTTTAGTTTGTTTGTATGTTTGTTAAAACTCTAGGGTTTGGTTATATGACAAAAATGGTTTGAGTTAACAGGGAAAATTGTGGGGACAAAATGGATCAGTTCTTGAAAAGATGCTTTTACCATTCGGGTCAGTATAACTCGGAAGAGGATTTTGCAGAACTAAACATTAAGCTCAAAGAGAAAGAGGTAAAAATTTCTTCATTCTCTCCATGGTTACTTCTTGTACCAAAGTCAGTGTGATCGTTTCTGTTCAAGACATGGCACTAAGCACATTCTTGTTTGGTTTCTTGTTATTAGGGGGGAAAGCTAGCAAACAGGCTGTACTATTTGTCTATACCCCCAAACATATTCGTCGATGTGGTAAGGTCTGCAAGCCTTAGAGCTTCCTCTGCGAACGGCTGGACAAGGGTCATTGTCGAGAAGCCATTTGGTCGTGACTCTGAATCATCTGGAGAGTTAACTAGATCTCTGAAACAGTATCTCACAGAGGAGCAAATATTCAGGTTAAGCCATTTCCCTTTGCCCACAACGAACATCACCGCCATCTTTTTCGTTTCTAAGTTGGAACTTAACTTTAATGTTCTGTTGGCATACTTAGGATTGACCACTATTTAGGAAAGGAGCTTGTTGAGAACCTTTCCGTGCTTCGATTCTCGAATCTTGTTTTCGAGCCTCTATGGTCAAGAAATTACATTCGCAACGTTCAACTGATTTTTTCTGAGGATTTTGGAACAGAAGGACGCGGAGGGTAAGCTTTTTATAGAAAACTTACAATGTTACAAGCATGGAACAACCGTATCTAATGTTATGTCACTGCAGGTACTTTGATCAGTATGGAATCATACGAGACATCATGCAAAACCATCTCTTGCAGATACTCGCACTTTTCGCAATGGAGACGCCTGTGAGCTTAGATGCTGAGGATATAAGAAGTGAAAAGGTAAGAGTCTTTTTCACTAACAAATATGTAGGTTGGTAATATGTAAAATACTCTGCTGATGATTACGCTTTCCGGTGTCAGGTGAAAGTTTTGCGATCAATGAAACCGTTACTTCTTGAAGATGTAGTTGTTGGACAATACAAAGGGCATAGCAAGGGAGGAAAGTCTTATCAAGGTTACACAGACGATCCAACGGTTCCAAATCACAGTCTCACTCCTACATTTGCTGCAGCGGCCATGTTCATCAACAATGCGAGATGGGACGGTGTTCCTTTTCTTATGAAAGCTGGGAATGCTCTCCATACGCGAGGAGCAGAGATCAGAGTTCAGTTCAGACATGTCCCAGGAAACTTGTACAAGAAAAGTTTTGCTACTAATTTAGACAACGCAACTAATGCACTAGTGATCAGAGTTCAGCCTGATGAAGGCATATACCTAAGGATCAACAACAAAGTTCCTGGTCTTGGAATGAGACTAGATCGCAGCGACCTTAACCTTCTGTATCGATCCAGGTATATATAACAGTAACATACTATATCTGACTATAATCTTCATATCTGAGGTTATTTATTTTTTATTCTTTATGGGTTGATAGGTATCCAAGAGAGATACCAGATGCATATGAAAGACTGCTTCTTGATGCAATCGAAGGAGAGAGGAGGTTGTTTATCAGAAGTGACGAGCTAGATGCAGCATGGGATCTATTCACACCGGCTTTGAAGGAGCTCGAGGAGATGAAAATTGTTCCTGAACTCTATCCATATGG